>NW_012130107.1:1631244-1638504 GCF_000143395.1 Atta cephalotes | reverse complement strand
CTACGCAGATTGAATTCAGTGCACTAAATACAATAAATGCATTACATGAAATATGTACCTCATGTCACACTTGTAATACATCTGGGAAGATGTAGATTGTAATTATTATTTATTATTTCATATACATATTTATTATTCTTATTCCTTAATAAAATTTTATAAACGCATTTTATTATGTTATTTTACGTCTTATTTATATGCATTATTTGTAAATTTTTTATAATTCATACGTACTCCCCCCCCTCTTTCCCTATAAGTAGTCATACATGTCACCCCTATGGGATACACGGCAAAAATGCAAGAGTTTAAAAAAATCCTTTTTTTTAACACGTAATATAAATATTTTGGATTTCTAATATTTTTTTCATAATAGTAGACAGTACAAAGTTTTTTTTGATATAGTTCGTTTACTTTAAATATAATAAATAATATTTAATAAATTAAGTTTTTGATAGATGCAACGTATATATTGGAGTTATCCTAAATAAATAGGAAATAAAAATGACTTTGACAACAAAATAGATCTCCAATTGATCTATTTTATGAAATAAACTATTTGTGTTTTACCTGTAAATTGTAGAAATATTCTCTGTAAATTAATTATTTTTATGAATTTTTGCTATATATATATATTTTATAAAAATTCATAAAAATATATTAATTTACAGGGATAAAATATAATTTAAATGTATAAATTAAGATAAATTTTTCATGAAGTTTTATTGTAGCGTGAAAGAATAATCAAATTACATTTATTTATGGTTTTATTTAAATTTTAATACGCTTGCAATAATAAATTATTCAAAAGAGAAGTCAGCTTTGGGGAAATATCTTTTTCTCAAAAGCATCAGATTATCGAATTTCTCAAGATGCTCATTGTCTTATCGGAATCGGGCTTGTGTAATCATGTTCACGAATACAGTGGAAGAGCCTAATTCTTCTTGATTTTCTTATATTTTTTTCTACAAGAATTTTTCTCTGAAGCGTTCATCAGAAATTCGTCGAAACATTCACAGAAATAGTTGTCCGATCTTTACTGAAGTAAGATATTATTTCATATATATTTATTATCGATAAAATAACTTGATGAAACTCCATGCGTTAAGATGTATCTTTTTATTGAGTCTAATAACATAATGTTAATCAATTTTTATTGTTACAGAATTAAGTTTGAATTACTTTTATGGACGACGAACATTCGTGGATTATATACTCCCTATAGGATGTGTCCTAAATGATTCTAGTTTCTATTTTTTAATATTTCTCATTAATTATTTTACGTTTAAATTAATCATTTAAATTAATCATTTAAATATAATATTATAATTTCTATGTATTTTTATACATATTAGAACGTATAAAAAGTTTATTTTTAGATTTTC
Source organism: Atta cephalotes (assembly GCF_000143395.1). Lineage (NCBI taxonomy): Eukaryota > Metazoa > Arthropoda > Insecta > Hymenoptera > Formicidae > Atta > Atta cephalotes. The sequence continues at coordinate 1,637,122 of NW_012130107.1, read as the reverse complement.
TTATAAAAAATATGTAATAATATAGTATCAAAATAAATGATTGAATTTACTTATTAAGATTTATTCTTTGAATGGAAACAGTGATAAAATTTTTATACATAGTAATGAAATCCGGGAATACATTGAGACAGAATTATCAATATTTTGTGTGAGAAGATTTGTTTTTGTGATCGAATTATGATTATGTTCATTAGATATCTATATATCTAATTTATAATATATTAATTATTATCTATATAAAACAAATGAGCTTCAACTTCTTCGTCCAGATGGATTAAAATTATTGTTCTTCTTGCGCTTTTTTGCTGCATAAAATATCTCGTTTTGTCTAATACGTAAAATACAAATTTAATTTATAGAAGAATACTAATAATTTAATCTACAACGTCATATAAAATTTAGACATTAACTAATGTGCAATAATAAATAAAACAATTTCTATAATGCTTAAATTAGTTATTTTCAATGTAATATGTTTGAATTTCGCAAGCTATTTGAAAAATAAAAAAATGCAAATATATTGCAATTTATGCATTTATATGCATTTATCTCTATGTATATATTTGTTCTCTAATAATAATTAAAAGCTGATATTTTTTCATATTTTCTAATCTATAGAAATAATTTAAGTGTTCTGTAATGAATTTGCTTATACATTTTTCCAGTGATGATGTTATACCAGAAATCCGCGGTGGTGGTGGTGTGATAACAATTTCATATATAATATCATAACAAACGTGTTATAAAGTCATCATTAAAGTGTCCTAATGTGCACAATAATGTATAATATTTAAACATTTAACTGTGTAACAACTTCGATCTTAACTGACTAGTTGACGATAACTACTAAAATGGTTTTGTATATTATTACAATTATTTTTTTATGACAATAGATTTATTCGTGCAAAGTCTTTTAGAACTTACCTAATACAGATATAATATTTCGTTATATGATAAATACTATCAGATTATACGTATTTAATTAGACTCAAAACGAAAGATAACTTAAATGGAAAGGATAATTCATCAAGAATTTTATTAAATCTGCGTTTTAGTCTTGACAAATTAGAGTTTTCAAACGATCGTTATATACATATATCATATATCATTATATATAATATAGTATATAACTTGTAACATGAAATCATCTAACACTCTCTGTGCAACTGTATTACGAAACTTTTGCCGCGTGATTTGTTCCACAAACCGCAAAGTGACCTGCATATTATGTATAGCCAAAATTGACAATGAGAGTTTCATTATTCACTGAAATATTGTTATAGCCAAATGTCACGTATCAAACCATATATTACACACAATATATTATACTATTATTCTTTTAAAAAAAATTTAATAATTTATGCATAAACAATAATAATCTTTCGTTAAACAAAATTTTAGTTTTATTCTATTCTTTTAATATAAAAAAAAATTGTCAAAATAATTAGTGACTAAAGATTGCACATCTTTGTATTTACGATAAAAATATATTTTATATATATGTTTATTTTATATATATTTTTTATTGTAAACAGTGTTGATAAAAATCATGTTTTAAACATGTTTTAAAACATGCACTATTTAAAACATGTACAAAGCATTAAAAACATGTTTGAAAAAAAAAACACAATATTGTATTCTTGAAAAAAAAAACATTATCTCTTATTAATTCTAATTATAAGAAAAAATATAATAAATAATTTTACATTTGTATTGTATATTTGCAAGATATGTGCATAATTCTGATATTTAAACTTTTAGCATTATAACTCTAACATAAATTACATCTGTAGCATAAGAATCGAGTCGATTTTTTCAATCACAAATAAGAGAATTTCTACAAACGATATGGAATAATATTACGAAAAGCCATCATGTTTGGGAAAGCGGACATAGTTTATATAATAGATGTCATCTCATTTATCATTCAGGATTCTTCATAAGATAACTTCGGACAAGTCATATGTTCGCCGCGTACAATTTTCTCGAGAATGCTATTGGCATACGAGAGAACTTGCTTTCTTTCATATCTTATAAAAAATCTCTTTTTAGAAAAAGTTTGCATTACTTTACTTTCGTAAGGCGATATAATGTAACGAGTGCTTTGATCCAATGGTCGTTTAAAATGTCATGCAAAAATTTGTAAAATATATAATGTTATTATAACTTATTAAATATATAATAACTTATAAAATAAACTTAAATTAACTTAATAATAAAATTTACTTAAGTTAAATTAACTTAAGTTAACGTAACACTTTATTCAAACTGTTTTTGATGATTCTCTTAAAAAATTAATTGAACAGTTTCTTAAAACTTTAGAAAATTTTAATATAAATGAAGTTTTGATATCTAGAATATTTATTCTAGAATATTTATTCTACGTTCTTTTAACGTATAGATTAAATTACGCGCACATAAAATAGTGAATATTTTAAAAGTTCTTGAATGCTATTGCAAATTTCACTAAATTAAATAATTACATTTTTAAATAAATTTACTACAAAATCAGAATGATTTGTAAATACTACATTGAGAAATATACAATATAAAAAACTTTAAATCTTTAAAATTTTTTAATTTCTGAATTTTATATATTTTTTTCTATAATAGACATATATAAAGTGTGTGTATATAAAATTTATCTTTATTTTTTAATATTTTTATATATTTTGATAAAAGAATAAAAACAAAAACTTATAATTTTATAATAATTTTATTTAATACTTATGTTATGTCAAATATTAAGAAATGATAAAATTATATTATCATATGTACGTGCGTGTAAAATAATTTTTTAAAGCATATGTAACGTTTTTAAATTTAATAAATTTTGAAAAATTATTTTTAACATTTAATAAAGATATAAATAATTAAATAAATAATATTAATAAAGATGTTAATCTATAAACAATAAACAATCTTCCCTTTTGCACTTAAATATCTTTAAAATACCACGTATAGCAGTTTATGACTTCTCAGAAGTATAAAATATCAAAACTGTTTGAGTAACTTATTAATTACAGCAAGTTCGAGATTGTGGTAAAAATAACACGTCATCAGAAATCGGAACTAATCCATAGTTAAATAGCCGTTATGATTTCGTAATAAATGGTCAACTTTAAGTGAAGTAATTCAAGAAGAATTTAAGCATTATATTTCTCAAGTGGTATGGAATTCATAATTCCTTACCTATTGAAATTTCCATTCTAAAGAGAATTACAAAAACGAAGAAAATTGAAATAAAATTGAAATAATAATGAAGAATAGAAAAGATGAAGTCTAACGTATGAAAGGAATTCAGTTAGCACTTTTTAAAGCCGACAGCTTCTTTATTTCTAATATGCGGAAAATTATCAATGAACGATGAATAATAGCTAGATAATAAAAAATTAAACAAACACTATATATAAATAGCTAGATTCAAGATATATTGTTGATTTTGATGCATTTTGAATATGAGTTGTATATTTATTTAATATCATTTTGAACGTTTATTCAGAGACGTTTTAAATAAATGTCAAAATGTGAACTATTCCAAATTCATTAAAATTTAGTCATATTTACCAAAGTAATGAAGTACGATCTAAAATCAGTAACAATAAAGTACCCATCATTAATTAATTGTTAATTATACAAACATTTTAAAATTAATGGTATTGAATAAAGATTTCCGAGTGTTGATGTTCTAAAATAACAATTTTGTATCACGTAATAGTTAATTAACAATATAGATGAACGCATCTGCAAATAATTCGAGAATTACGTATGGAATTACACATGTAGTACAAGCATTTTCTTCTGGCGTTTTTTCTTCTAATTACGTCACTTTCATTAAATTCAATCGCTATCTTCACCGCTGTTTATATTAACATAGGAGGGTAAAGATGCGATAGGGCCCACTTAATTTGTTCATTATCTATTTGGGTTAGTACACTACACGTCGTAACTCACCGATTTCTGTAATCATTTCTTCAAACACGCCGATATTATACAAAAGAGTTCACTAAATATACCGTTTTAGATACACATTGAAAAGCTTCATTATATATACATACGCAATTGCTGTTTTTAATTATCATTTCTTAATCATAATGAGGTTTTTAGCAATTTTTGAAAATGAATAAAGTATATCAATAAACTTCATCATTTTTCAACTTTTATTGATTATATTTTGTATTATATATGTCTTATATTCATTAATAAATATTGAAGATAAAATATTAGAGGTGATACTAAAAGAGAATGATACATAAGTACAAAATTACGTTAAATTTATGCATCAATAACTCGTCATATATTTTAATTAATGCTCGCGCTTCATAATTTATATTCTATTTGTAGAACATGTTAAATCTGTACTTTAATGACAAAACATCGGTTACATTATTCCGAAAATTTATAGTATGACAAAAAATGAAGAATTAACGATGATTTATTGAAACGAAGAAAGTAATAAAGAAATTTTACGTGCGCACATTAGAAGATAATATATTCTTATCTTAGAAAATTTTAGATTAATGTGAGCGAGCGAGCGAGCGAAAGAAAGAGAGAGAAAGAGAGGGAGGGAGAGAGAGAGAGAGAAAAATAAAATATAGTTTATAAAATCATTAATTATGGAATTCAAGAATTATCATATCAAAGTAAGATTTTTTTTCGCTCAATCTGTCATTTCGCTTAATCATAGATCACTAGGCATCGTTAATAAAATTACTATTATAACATAGAATAATTATTATTTATACATTTCAATTAGAACTGCGATCACAAGCGCGAATAAAAATTACATTTTCGCGCATAACGAAAAAGCAGCAGAAGACATGGAAAAAAGAAAAGAAGAATTCTTGTATGTACAAATTACGTTATATGCAGCGAAAACGAATGTGGTGATAATGGACTTTGGCGGCTGTCCAAAATTATCCACGAAGCAGCAGACGGGAGACAAGTCGCGTGTTTTTTGTTCGGAATAAAAAGTTTGGGCAGATATATTGTCATACAATAATTTATACAGCTTTCATTCATGCTAACAAAAAAAAAAATATATATATATATATACTAAATATTATATTTCAAACTATGTTAAAAATTTCTCAGCTCTTAAAATTCCGAATTTTTATATCATAATCTTGTAAACCTTAATAATAAAGTATTGTTTATAATTTTTTCGATAAAATGAATATATAATAATTTATATAAATAAATTCAATAATTAAAAACTTAAGATTTATATTTAATACTTTTTAATGACAACAATAAATTATAAAATGAAATAACATTGTTCCATTTTCTGACACTTTCATTTGTGAAAGCGCTCTATTACGCGCTTACCAGTTGTTACCCGTTACTCTGATTTATGAATATAATTGAATAGAAAAGAAGAAATTAATTACCTCCAGAAACATAAACTTCTTAAGAGAAGAAAAACATTCTATTATTTAACTGTTAAAAGGACCTTTGTAAATCTTCTATTGACCTCACATTTCTAAATTATTTCTAAACTACTTACACTTTTCTTAATTGGTTCGCTAACTCATAAATTATTATACAAAAATTTGAAAATATAATAAAATTTATAAAGTACATATTTCTTTATGATTAACAAAATAAATGTAATATTCAATGTATCTTAAAAATAATTAGCAATTTATAATTAATTTATAATTAATTATAAATTTAATTTTTATTAGCTCACATTAGTTTAATAAACATGATATTTCATACATATCATAAAATAATTTTAACTTAATAAAAGTTAATAATTAATTTTAATTTAATGGATATCATAATATAAAATATAACTATTAACACAAAGAAACATTTTATAAAATTACTTTGTACATTTTATTCGGTTTTTTGTTTCTATTTCTGAATCAAATAA
>NW_012130107.1:1588707-1631224 GCF_000143395.1 Atta cephalotes | reverse complement strand
TTTTTATATAAAGTTTATATAAAGTTTATAAGTTTTTAATAAAGTAATTTCTTGAACATTTGTCACCTGACAAATAAAGTCAAATGTAATTAAATAGTATAGACAGTAGCAGTATTCTCTGCAGAAATGTTCGTCTTTTGAACTACTATACGAAATTCTGCAATTTAACTTTTTGTGAGTCAAAACAGTTACAACAAGAATTCTTTGTAAAAATCAAGAGAGAAAATCAAAAGAGAAATACAACATTTAAAAAGTAGGAAATAACATTAAGGATAAAATATCTCTTCTGTTATAACATAATTAATAAATAATTAATAATAAGTATTAATAATAAATTCAATAAATATATTTTACAGATAGTGCGTGAAATAAAATGTAACTCATAGCAACTCTTTGATACAATAAATAAAAATAAAAAGTCTAATTGATTTCATGGAAAGGATACTTCAATGTATTCACTACTACGTAGTACGAATATATTGATGTCTCTCAATTTGGGGGTTTTATTCCTGAAGATTCCTGAAGAACAACTGACAACAAAAAGATAATTCTATCATGAAAAATGAAAATATGAGATATTATGAGATAAAAGTTATGTATCATCAAAAATACAATATCGTAAATTAATTGATTTTTTTTCATAATTCATGCAAAAATATTTGATATTTTGAGTCGATAGTGTTCAAAATACCGCATATTATCATCATTGTAGTTGTTTCAATCAATTGATCAAGATTCTTTTATTTGAAATATAACAATTAACTGCACAATTTCACTGCCGCTCCATTATAAATTCATCTGCGTATTGCTCTTTAAGACTAGAAAAAAATTAATTGTAAATTGAGAAATTTTATTAAGAGGGGCAGAGAGATGCACGAGAGGCAAAATTCAAACATATGTCCATCAAAATGTACAAATAGCATTAATCTTGGCATATGTCAAGATATAACTGTTCGAAATGTAAAAGTGATTATAAAGGATTATTTTTTAATAAGCGTTTTATTAGCTTTTATATCGCCGTGAGTGAAAAAGAGACAGTGGTAAAAGTACATGCTATCACATAGCGTCGCGTGACGTAGCATTATTTGTCATCTTCAACCTACTTTGCCTATCAGATGCGGCCCAGATGTGCAAATCGAATTCCTATTCAGATAGTTCCGGCTAATGTAACTTTTATATCGCATTTCTTCGGACAAGTAATTTTTTATTCCCTTTCTTCTCCTCGCCATTCAAAATTTTTTTTAAGTTCGTTGATCGCGATATATATTCAAATCAGTAAAATAGCAACGTTAAGTGTATTGCAAAAATAAAAATTGATTATAATATTTTTAATCAAATTTTTCTGATAATTAAATTTTTTTAAATTCTTAAATGGATTAATTTGTAAAGAAGTTCCAATTTAAAAGAAATTATGAGAAATATTAATCCTTTGTTTCGAAGTATATTTATGAAAAAAAATCTTCATTCTAAATTGAGTAAAAAGATTAGATCGAATGATTTATTAGATCTGGGAAACGTGTTATAATTCAAAAACTAGAAACTATACATCTGCGTTCATGTTCCACAACAATACTCCGCAAATCCAAAGTCATAAAATAAAACATTTCTAAAACTAAATATCGTCTCAATAAACTTTCTATGATATTTATATTATATATAATATGCATACGATGTGAATGTTCATTTAATAAATAAATATCATTAACAAGCAATTTATTTTATTGCGTATGGTTTATGTAAAAATGAAATAATTTTTGTATATGTAATAATACATTTTTTTATATTTGTCTATAATATAATAATTATAATCAAAATCATAATCATAAAATGTAAATGCACTGGCAATAACATTAATTTTGCAGCAAATAATATTGCATCATAATTATATTTGTTATGTGAAAACAATATTTCTGTCAATTATAATAACTCTTTATTATTCCAATCTTTATTTTTTTCACTGAGTTAATATTAATCTGTAAATTGAAAACAATTGAATTGATATTTTTCTACGGATTTATGTAAGTGCAATTAATTTCAAATTAAACGCAATTATAATTTAATAGCTCAGAAATTCTATTAACATGGTGTATTTTATACATACTACGTTTAATCATGTACAATCTCTCCGTAAAAGCTAAAGCTTCAAATATCTCATCTTTTTTTAGTTCGTATATTTATAAATTATTTTTATTTATTTATATACAAAATTTGTTTATTTATTTATTTATTAGTTATTTAATTTATTTTGCTCTCTCTTTTATTAGAGATCTTATATGTTTATAAATTACTATATATTATTAAAAAATTATAAATACTATTCATACATTCGCATGCAGTATACGAATAAATATTAAATCGCAATCAATTTCAATATAAAATACAATTATTATATTCATAATTACTGTTAAAAATAATTGAAAATGAATCCTGTGTATAAAATCATTTATCAGAAGATTTCTTTAGTCTTTTACTTGTAGTTTTCTACTTACTGTAAAAGTAAATGAAAAATTATCAATTTTTTTTTATAAATAATGATCTTCTCTGTTAGTTTCATAAGATATAACTCACAGATAAAATTTTCAAATGTAAGAAAATTTCTGAATATTTGAAATAGAAGTTAAATTTGAGTAAATTCTATTAGAGTTAAAATAATGAAAGAAGATTGTAACCATATAACTTTAAGCTTTCGACCTTTCAATTAGAGCATTCTAGAGAAAACTTAGTATCTTAAACATTTAGTAATGAGACATTGTCATTACTATCAATATGCGTTACTTTAATGACTGTGAAAACAAATTAATTGTCATCAAAGTTAGTGTGCTTTGCTAGAGAGAACATTAATTGTTTATTTAACCTGGAAAATTTCGCTAACGATGGCTAACAAGAATTAACGTTGCACTTATTGGGTTAAACCTCAATGCATATCGATGTTATCTTCTGATGTCGTGCAATGTAATGAGAAAAATATTTTTCAATTTCATGCCAACGTCAATGTGCACATTACAATAATGCCTTGGTAAACAAAGAACTGTTTGTCACAAGTCGCGTAATTAGAAGTAATTATTAGATCGACAGTGCACCGAAAAGAACTCGAAAAACTATTACGTAGTATTTAAGTCGAACATTCAAATGTACTGAAATAATTGCTGCTAGTTCGATTGCCGATACAATCATATGATTATAACTCGAAATTTTCTGATTTTCGAACAATTAGAATAATTTGATAATTTCAAACTTTAAATTGTCCAGATCTGTCAGACTTAAAGATACATACGAACAGTCGAAACTTGAATTCAGGTAAAACGACAAAAATTTAATTTTCTAACTCGTTTCCTTCTCATACAGATCCATTATGCTTGCATACGGATTTATCTTCGCGGCTGGATGTTATGCTTGTTAAAACTATCATTTGTCTTTTCTTGCATGTCATTTCGTTCTAACGATATCCGCCAGCACAATGCGTTGCATTCATGGAATGACAACACTAAAACCTGTTCAGCAAATTTCAGACAGATTGAACTTCTCATCGTAGACATCTAACATCTGCGATTTGTTTTTGCTTGATTCTATGATGAAAATGATGAAAATCAAAACATTTTAACGGAGCAATATTTATAGACTAAATATAACTATAAATTTCACCATTTTCACAATCTCTGCCAAACATAATTAAGATTTTATGTCTTTAAATCGTTAATTTTTTCTAATCGGATCACTTCTTGGTCCTATTGTATGATATTGCATAAATTTACATAGTACTCATAATAAATTTTATCGGATTATTAATTTATTTTATATGATTATTAATTAAACTGTTAAACTGTTTAATAAAAATTAATAAATATTCAGTCTGAAATATGTTTTCGTAACAACTACATTTATTAATTATTACATTTATTAATTATTAAAAAACAATTAGTATAATTAAATAAAGCTGATTTGCCATTTTGGAAGAATTTTATGAGAGCGATAGGCAAACTTTCAATATTGTAATTTACATTGAGCAGTCTAAACCTGGACGTCAATTTTTCCGTGATATTAAATTTATCTTTCTTGAGAGAGAAAAATTTCTATTCATAGATACAATATTCGTAAGATAAAGCTCCTAGCGTCATACAGAACGTCAAAGAACAGAAAAAGACAATTTACAGTAATAACGAAACAAATATGTTTCGTTATTATTGCGTATGTTGTTTTTCTACTCTGCAGACGATGAATTGAAATCATGTCGAGATTCAAATCAAATGTTAACTGAAACTTTCTGTTTAGTATCTCAAAAAGAATCATTATAGAGGAACAATTACGCAAAGAAAAAAAAAGTAAACTGCACTGATAAAATATATTTGCCTAGTGAAATAGAGGAAAAATTTTATATTTGCAAAACTTATTCTTCCAAAATTATGAAAATTGCAAATACAGAAATAAATAAAAGTTAAATAAATACAAGAAACGTATAATGAGAAATAAGAAATGTGTGTTCTTTATTTTTTATGTGTTTACTTTTTTACTTACTTTAATTCAAAATAAAAATTAGAAAATTAATTTACATATACAAAAAAAATTTTTTTGTCTTATGCATTTTAACATTTTGTTTTCGATAATCTTTTCAAAGAAGCAAATTTTTTTGAGTTAATAATTATCAATATCATCTATTATCAATAATAGTTAAAAATGAATGTTTAAAACATATAACAGAATAAAAAATAAATAATATAGTCTTTATTATAAAATTGAATAAATAACTACTCAAATAAGTAACAGAAATTTACTTGTAAATTTTTTTTTTGATTCGACTTAATAACTAACATATCAAGTTGTTCATGCAGTTAAGAATAGAAAGCTAGGTATTTGTCACAATTCAGTCGCAAAAGTTGCTTAAAATAAAACAATTAAACACATAATATATTTCCTATTTTCTATTATTTAATCATATATAAATATCTAATTAGATTTCATTATTTCCTATAGAAAAAAAATAGATTAGCCATAAATTTATCAAATTTATTTAGCTAATCGTTTTATTCGTTGTGCTCTGTTTAATCGAGAAGTTTCATAATCGTGCTAAGTAGATAAACCTCTTTTATTATAATCGCATTCAATAGCGTAATTTTTGATGAAGATTTATAGAGGCTTACATATCGCTGGTCATTGTTCAGCGACAATGAAATTGTATAGAACGCGAATACTTAGTTAATCAGGATAAAGAAAAAAAGAAGCAAGAAAGGAGAAACTTATTTCCCACACAATATCCATATCTAACTCCATGCAAACTCGGAACTTAATTTAATTAAGAGGTATCTTGTATATATTATATTTAATAACTTCCATTATTATTTTTTCATTAAAAGACAACATTTACCTATAATTTTTAAAGTGTTTAATAAAAAGATATAAATTCAGAACAATTCTAGATCGAATTTAAAACGTTTTGAAGAGAAATATTGCAGATATACGAGGTTTATGATTAAACTTTGTTTCTTATTGTAGCGATAACATGTCAATGTTTTATGTTACGCAAAAGTTTTGCAACAACAAGCAAAATCCAATAGATTCATCGACACAGTAGTGATATTTTGTGTCGTGAAAGAAAAAATCCCTTATGTTATACTTTTATGAGTTTTTTCGTTTGAGAATTTTGATGTAAACGAAAGTTTTGTATTGATTATATGTATAATATTTAGATTAATATTTAGATACAGTAGATTACATAAAGTACCCTTTCTGTGTAATGAGCAGACAATTAAACAACAATTAAAAATCACTATATTAAACTGCAATGAGAACTACAAGTGCTTTCTTGCTCATTAAAAAGCGGCTTGCTAAGTTTGTTACATTTGCGTATTGATCATCAGTTTTTCTGTTTAAAGGATAAAGAAAAATATCACACGTCACACAAGAGTCTTCGTTAATTACAAATACTTTACATCAAGCAGTGTTGTGACAATTAGCATCAACTTTTTCTACTATTTCTTATAAATTGGTATTATTATAAATTAATATACATAAAAAAATCAATTATAAGTTATTAATTTTAACAATCAAATATTGATAAAATTAAAATTATAAGCAAAAATATTTTTAGAACGTATTGTATAAATAACACTTAAAACTTTTTTATTCATTTGTAAAAATAAAAATATTTTTATTTGATTTATGCTTATCTGCCGTATCTGCAAACAAAACATAAGTTTGATACGAACAAAACATACAAGTTTGATAACGTCAAAATGACTTTATCGTGACTTGTTGTTCTATTGTTTGGGATATAGTTGAATAAACATTTGGATTCAAAAATATAATTAAAAGTAATAAATAAAAGTAATAGATATAATTTAATTGATATTTTTTTATAACATTAAAATATCGGCATATGGCTATTATATGATACAAATACCTAGTTTATGTCATAAATTGTAATTACATATGAAATTCATACATATATAAAACACAACATATGTAATGTATACCTATAAAAGGCGCTCATCGCCAATAAAATTGCTATTTTAGCAAAAGTCATTACTAAAATAGCAACGCTGTACTGATTTTATAAAAAGGTTACAATGCGCACTGAGAATTAATGATTCTGAATAGAATTACTAGGCTTAGAAAAGAGTCGAAGAACATAATTAAAATTCCATGAACGTAATCGCTACGTGCACGAGCTAGACTGATTTATCATCGCGAGAGTGTAAGGAAACTTTTCACTTTCTAAGTGAAATACCTGTGATTATACCGTCATGAGAAGTTTTACGTCGCAATAAACGCTAACGCGGCCTCGACCGTGAGAGCAGGCAGTGTTTCGAAGGAATGCCGGACGAGAGGTATGCCGGTGTCAAGGAAAAGAGGAGGAGGAGGACATCGACTTAAGACGCGCGTCGCCGTATGCGCCTCATAAAACCCAGACGCGCCTAAATGCTATCCCCCTCTTTATACCACACCCCATCTGGACCACCCTTGCGCGACCCTCCACGATAAACGCATCTCATACAGCCATAGAGACCCCTCACGATGTTCTCGTAACCCGCTGGTTCGATCCTCCCGTTGCCTCCGCATTTCGCCGTCTCTTGCATTCTTCCGAGCGAAAGAGATCAGGGAGTCGAAATATATAGGCGGTCGCTCATATGGAATTGTAAGCCGAAAGAATTCTCGCCCCTGCAACGCCATATGGTACCAATGGTTTACGAACACGGGCATCTTGATGTTCATCCGTTAGTAGCGCTGATCGAATGAGAATTATTTGACGTGTAAATAAAACATGTCATTCACGTGCAAATAATGTGGCATCGATGGCAACGATATTAAATATCATTTGTCAATTTTGAAAAATATTCATAATCGATAAATTTAATTATTTGTATTCGCATTATATTAATACTTTTATATTATGAGAATATTATATTAGAAATATCTGATTGTCGAATTATTATTGATTTAACAGTGTAATAAATGATTTGTATAAAGGTAATATATATAATATTTCCTTTTTCCTTTTCATTTCATTTTCAAGCTTTATGGAGCGTAATAAGACAAAAGAACTAATTGCTTCTTAAAACATTTTTAATAACTGCATCATAAAATCGAGAGATATTAAAGAAAACATAAAACTGAGTCTTTATTTTTATCGAATCATTATCATTATCGCAAATGAATAAAAAGAAATGGTAATAGTTTCAATAATAATGAAACTATACAATGAACAATAATTATTTAAGTAAAGTGAGTAATTATTTTAATAAAAATTTAGTGAGTAATTATTTTTTAAATAAATAAACAATAATTTTAAAAAATTATTGTTTATTTATTTAAAAAATAATGTTAATTATTCATAAAAAGTAAACAAATTAAATTAATTAATTAAATTTAATTTAAATAATATAATAAAAAGTTTTACTATAAAAAAATATTAATTGTAAGTTTCAAATTATAGTCTGTTTTGTTAAAAAATTATCTAAAGAGATCTTTGTTATAAATATAATATTTTATATAGGTATATATAATCTAATTTTAAAAAATTACATGCTAATATTGTTTTATTATCTATAATAGAATTTACTTTGACTATTACAGTTGAAAATTAAAAACAGGATGTTGATTAAAAATTTTATATTTATTTTGTGAAAAAATACATAAGAGAAATATTCCCGTGAGATAAATTGAATTCTCTTTGAATTTAATTCGCATTTTAACTCTTAAATTTGAATTCTTTGCCAGTGTATCACAAATAAATCAAAATTACAGTAACAATAGACAGTAAACAATATGTGATCCAGCAATTAACTGGATCACGCAGAATATTACTCTTACCTTAGCAAAGTTAGTCTTTTGTGGTGACTGTACAGCTCGTAAATAAATCGCTAACAATTACAATTTTTATTAAATATTAATAATTAAAAAGCTAGTCGATTAATTCTGCATATTTCACACGTAATAAATGTTTTTATGCGTTTAAAATATTGTAAAGTTATATAAAAAGTTTTCAAAAGGTTTTGTTTGATCTTTTTATTGTCACATTTTAATCAGTTTATTATCGATAATAAATAATTATTATTATCTTTATATCAATCTCAAGAGAAAAAGATATATAACAGAAAAAAAATCAATGTTATATTATATGTTTTTTTACGAAAAGGCGACTTCTTACTGTAATTTTTTTGCTCAATTGTGAAAAATTTAAAAGTAAAATTATGATTTCAAAAACATAATTTTAATATATATATATATTAATATATATATTAATATATATATATTAAATTTTGAATTTTAATTACTTTAATTTTGAACATTAATAATATAATTATTTCTTTTGTATTAATATGATTTCCTAAATACAAAAATTATGATACAAACTAATACTATAACACACAATAATTTCAAAATAATAAATTACAAAATATAAAATTTTATATTTTAGTTTTCATAAATTTATATCGTAGCAAAAAAAATCATTTTGCAAAAACTGAAATTTACTTAAAGAAGTATTTAATTGTAATATACAATCAAACATTTATAAGAATATTTTGAAAAGTTAGTTTGTTAAAGTACAATGTTTTGATCGAAAAATAATGTTACCAGTAGATATTAACATTTTTTAATAATAGTTTTAATCATTGAAAAAAGCTGTCGTCATTTTATGTCAATTAACGTAACAGAAAAAAGTATCAGCTTACAGTGTTCTTTTCATTTCACAAAAAAATCTATTTTAATTAAGCAGTAATCACTAGGTTTTAATAATGATATATAATAATAATTATGATTTTTCAACGATACATGTGCACAATGGAGAAAAGGATTAAAACTATTTTTATGTCGACAGCATTTTTCTCTCACAAGATATTTTCGCATCTTCGTACTAAGCTCATAAAAGTTTGAATGGCTGTAGTACGATCACTCATATTTCACTGATATTTCAAAAGGATTTCTAAACCTCCCTCTTTTTTGTCTCCTTCTTCTTCCTTATATATTCCTGCAATATAGATTATCAAGAAACTAACGCTACAAAAGTAGGGCATTCTCGTTTCGTATAGAGACAACATCGATTTTTCGAAAATAATTTAATCGCCAATATTAACTAGCCAAATTGGTTAGCCAATTGGTCCTCTCTAAAGTTTTCTCCATGCGATACAATTAATAATTTCAAAAAAGGCTTATAAAGATTGCTTTTGAAAATAAAAAACAGAGAAATATATAAAATAAAAATAAATACATTAAAATACAACATGTAGTTAAATTTAATTCATTTCTTAATTTAATGTATTTAATTTATTATATGTACAAAAAAATTGATTATTAAACCTAACCACAAATTTTATTACAATTCGGATAAATATGGAAAATCAAATTATATTAGATATATGGAAAATCAATTATATTAGATATTAATATATAGAATAAAAAGATTTATTTATATGTCAATTCGAAAAATAAATTTGAATAAATATTAAAAAAGTTAAAAAAAACAAAATTATCAACAACCACCGCAATGACATTCAGTAGAACGACATTTTGTATGTAAAAACAATTCCTATTGTTCTCGGGCAACATTATCTCAAACAAATGATATGATCTGAGAAAAATGGAATGAAATTAAGTTAGATTTAACATCGATCCGCCGAGTTTGCAATTTAATCGCGTATCTGTGAGCACATTGATAGATCTGCAATGTATGACATGTAGGGAAAAAAGACATGACATTTTTCCCCTTTCGTCAGTTCAATAAAGAAATGAGATTGGATACTTTCTGTCAATTTTAAAAAATCAGCAATGCTTCTGCGATGCAATGTTTCCGTTCACTCCAGATAAAAGTTTGCATCCATCATTCCACCGCAATGCGAAACAAACTAAAAAATCAATTAAATTATCCTTTTAGCGTCCAACGATATTGACGTTTAAATTGCAACCAAAAAAAGTGCGTTTTTCCTACTTCCTATAAAACATGTACACGCACAATTAATCATAGCATCGAATTTAAAATTTTTCTCCTTATAGTCGAAATGTAGATATTTTAACGTATCTTCAACTAAGAGTTAGTTAGAATTTTAATTGTCGCATTATAGAAATTAATATTATTTATTTAGTAATTTTTAATTATTTTAGTAATTAACATGTATATTATCAATTTATCATGTGTTAAATATATGTACATGTTATACATATAGTGATATACATGCATATTTATAAATGCACATTATACATGTATGTTATTCAGATATTGCATTGCATCATGGCCAATGCGTGATAAAACTAGATGAAATCTGTATAAACTCATTTTGACATAATAACTCAAAGAATAAAAGTAGATAAAAAATATGATAAGATAACTACATCAATGTATGAGTATTACCATAATTTGCTTTTCGTGCATGCTAACATTTTAGAGAATGAATAACGTATTTGCGATATGCCATCGTGAACTGAAATTCCGGTGAATTTGTAGCGAGAATTGGTTCGAATATTCGAGCCTCCGTGACGCAACAGAAATGTGTGTGTGTTAGCAATGATGAGCCATGCGTGGGCTCATAAAAAGAAAAAAGAATGACATGGGTTTATCAATGTCCGTTGAAAAAATATGTGATGTTCGGTATTTTTGGATTTAACCGACCTGACAAATCATTGCGCCATGTCGAGTGGCTGCTGCACGCGGTGATGATGATAGGAATAGATATCTATACCAAAATACGTCATGCTTTTTTACACAATTGGTTTGAACTTACACATATGCTCGCCGAGCGGCCAGATTTGCGGGCCAGAATTGACTTCGATTAACACTGTAGGCGTACAAATCACGAGCACGCAGAGGTCAGCGACACTCAGATTCACCAGGAAGATGTTTGTGCTGTTCCTCATGTCTTTTCCCCGTAACACGACCAACGGCACCTGAGAATTACACGCGAGAGCTACAACAACCGATTTTAAAGATTGATACATCGATAGTGATATGAATTGTAAATAAAAATAGCGATTAAATTCTTGATGTTTCATTGATTGTAAATACAATTGCAACAGATATTAATAAATTGAAATAAAATAATATTAATAGGCTCCAAAAATATGTCTAATACAAGTAAAATACCTATGTGAGCCTCCAACCTTTACAGAAATCTAATACTAATCAATAGACAGTAATTATTCTAAGTAATTAAAAGCACTGTTATTTAATACTTTTTGTATTCCAACATAAATAATTAATTATCATTCAATAATAAATTTGCCAGTATTAGATTTTTGTAAGGGGAATGTTGGTACGTAAATTAAATATTCACATTGCAATAGATGTAATTCGCAACCAATTGAGATGTACTTACCAAATAAGTTAAAGTAAACGTAAAAATTTCGGAATTTAAGTCCTCACAGGCATTTTACTTGTATTAGATTTAATTTATTCTTGGAATCTCCCACTAATATTATTATTTTATTTTATTTCAAATTACTAAAATCCAAATATTATGTAATTTATATTTGACTTTCGCACTGAAGAAAACTCAAATTCAGAGTCGCTTGCGTTTACTTTAACTTCATTTAGTATATATTGGTTACGAATTATATCGCGATATAAATATTTAGGTCCGCTACATCAACATCCGCGGAATTTAACGTAAGTATATTACTTGTATTCGATATTAATAAAATGTAAATTAAAATTACCATTAGATTGCCTACTATCCCCAGGATCATTACAATAATGCAAGTAACCATCGAAGTCGTTCGTATGTAGGCAGGCAGCATGTACAGCGCAGAAGTAGCATTCTCCGACTCGATTACTGAAATTATATAATTACAAGATACTTAAGATCCTTTAGACATATTTCACGATAAGTATCCCGAGTTTTTAATTAATGTAGTACTATCGTTTTACGACTATATAATCTTGAGAGTACCTGAGAATCCATCGAGCGCGCTGTTACCGATCGCCGTCGTATAATAAGACGAATTCAATTCGAACGCGACAGTAGACATCGTTGTCAGCATGTTTTCAAATGTAGAATTAAAGTGCACCTTGCTTTTGTTCTTCCGTTGTTTTTCCGCTGGTCTTTTCTCGTTTTTTAGACTATTTCATATTCTTCCACTATCAACGTATCCTCGTGACATGATACGTTCACGCTATCACGTATTTTCACTTAGGTGGAGGGAGGTATCAGGTAGCTCGCCGTTTGAGTTATGTATTTACAGGTTTTACATACAAGCACGATTATGTCGGTTTCTCTTGCATTTTCGAAGAAGGAATTTTAATTTTAATGTCGGTAGCACTTTCCGTCGTGCCGCGACAATTTTCGGCATTGGAGTTTCGTGTGTTTCGATGACGGATTGTCGTGTGTTGGGTTGCAGCCTGAGAAAATCCATTAGGAATCGCAGGTGCGCAATAGCACCACGGTGTTTCGCGACGCGAATCCGGCTTACCGTTTTCGTCTGTTTTAAAATAGCCACCACTTTCGCCGATTTGGAAATGTTAAGTGACATCATCAAGTCTCTCGTCGCGATACAATCACCATTAATTATCTCGATACAGTGTGGAAAGCTCTCAACGAGATAGCGAGAATTTGATCATTTCGCAAAATGATTAGCTTCTTCATTTAAAACGGGAATTCCAATGGGAATTAATGCTTTGATCGGATAGATCAGAGACGGTGAAAATGTTAATTTGCAGAAAGCTTTGGACGAATGTTTATCTTCTATAATTTTGATGAGAATTCGCGATTCGAGGAAGCGTATTCCGTGTCTGATTAACATTATTAACTTTCTCACACTTTAGATATAGCTTTACTTATGAGTAACTTTAACAGAAAACTTTCGTTTGTTGAATGTATAGTCTCATTCAAATAAAACGATATGTATTAAATGCTTTTACTGCAAAACTTTTTTACCGGATTGAATTAAAAAAAATATATTAAATTTATTATAAACTAATATTAAATTTGTTCAGCAAAGCTCCTTTTTGCATTATCTTCATAAAAATCTTAAAAATAAAATTCTATTTCCATTTCTGCGTAATTTCTCATAAAAAAATTACTTATCAAGTGTTAGAGACGAGTTAGAAACAAGAATGCTCTACAGCAATATCTCTAGCGTCTCTCGAGTTCGCCAGAAGAATCATCGAAAGTTTAAATATTTACCATTCGATCTTAAATAGAATTCACATTTCCATTATCAACAAGCTACTGCAATTGCGCAAGCATTCCGCATATTTCATATTCAAAATCTACGATTGATCAACATACGTGATTAAATTCGCGGTAACAGGATTCTAGATTCTACGAGCAATTGCTTTCATTGACAAAATACGTTCCATGTCATTTAACAAAAATTCTTTCTGGTACAGCAATTCCAATATCGAACAGGATTGCGCAAATCAACATTGTTTGTAATTAATGAGAAAACCGATTCAACAATCTCCTAGAAGAGACGAACTTAATGAACTGTCGGCTAAGTAACTAGTAAGACTTTAATCATTTTCTTAATTATTTTTCTTTCAAAAATCAAACTTTCTGATCTGACGATTAATTCAATTCTAATGGATCGCCAATTCAATCTGCCTGGAATCGATAATTTATCATCAATTTATTAATTTTAAGTAATTCAATCAGATCACATATACTCGCTATCGCATTTCCTAGAATTGAACATGATTTTAATGTTGTAGGCTTTAACTCTTACTTGTTTTATATTAAATATGATTTATTTTGTTTCTATCGAGTATGGACAATTTGTACATCGCACAACGAGATGTCACTCACAATTTTGACGCAAATAAATCCACGATTGAGGATTCACTCAGATTAGTGTATCCATGTTATCGAATTTCACGCAACGCAACGTTTCGATTGTAATTCTCGTCAGGTTGCCTTCACAGGTGGTTCGAAACATGTTCCTTGCTTATACACAGACTCGTGACTTCCGTTTCAACGCCCATCGACAACTGCAATTGATTAAAATTAAGATGGCATTGCAGCCATGCGTTTCCTGTCATCATCGGTCCGTCAAGCTGCACGTGTTAGAAGGAACCCGAACCGTGCAAATAGTGCCGGTAAACTGAATGGAACACGGAACTCAACTGGCCACAAACTCTCGAATGCGCCTCCCTTTCGTCGAGAGCATGCGCGCTCTTTTCATCATTACAGTATTTTTTTTATCACACGTGAATCTGTGATAATTAATAAATTATCATCATCTCTCTTTTTAAATATCATAAAATATATAACTAGGTAGAACTTAATTTAATTGTTATTTCATAACATTCATATTAATGTTCTAACAATTTTCCCACATAAATTTTCAAATTAAAATAATTGCGTGCTGTTCTATTATGAAGCTTATTTTATACTTTATTATAATATGATTTTAAGATAAATGAATTTTAGTCTAAAAAATTGATTTTCCAATGTAATTAGTGATCTACCTAAAATTTAAAAAAATTATAATAATAATTAATTAAATAATTTTGTTTAAATTAATTATCTAATAGATTATATTTATTAATTCTAATTTTAAGTATGGATCATTAACAAATTTAACGAAGCAATTCAACTTCATTCAATTTTTAGACATCAATAAATCAAAATAATTGTTTTAAATATTGACATTTTAAATATAACATTTTATTATTATTGTTATTATATTGTTCATTATAAATTCATTTATAATTATTAATTTCTGTATTTTTGTATTTTTGTATTTTTATAGAAAGAAAGAGAACTTTCAAAAAATTGGGAATTTTTCAAAAATGGCAGAATTTTCTCTTTTAAAATGAGACTCCACTCTAAAGAGTTTAGAAAGATAATTATTATTATTTCTGTTCCTTTTTTTCATGCCAATTTCTCATATTATACCTTTTATGATATAGGCTAGTAACGGTTATACTAAAGTATGAAAGAAGCGGCAATAAACACGGTTCCGTATTAGGAAACCAAGCGCATTCCATTAAATCTCTCGCTGTCAATCCTCTCTGTGCGC
The DNA here is from genome assembly GCF_000143395.1 of Atta cephalotes. NCBI lineage: Eukaryota > Metazoa > Arthropoda > Insecta > Hymenoptera > Formicidae > Atta > Atta cephalotes. The sequence goes on along the minus strand of NW_012130107.1, from coordinate 1,615,780 downwards.
ATTGTAGTCAATTTGGGACATTCTTATGCGCCTCGCTTTGAAGCAAAGTGCGATGAAGCGACGGCACGCATTATTAAAGGCAATTTATTTTACGAAATAAATTGTCGGCGCACACACATCGCAACTACTATATTTTTTAATTTCTTTTCAGAAATGATACAAGTTGAAAAGTACAATTGCAATCTAATACGAAAACATAATTGTTATTAGATTTTTATATATATATATGAAGTATATAAATTTATTGCATTATATAATGCAAAGTATATATAATCACAAAAAAAACATTTAAAAAATAAATTTATATTTACAATTTTTTATTAATGAGAAATGCACTTTACTTATTAGAATTGTTTTTAAAAGATTAAAAAATGCGGCATGAGATAAGAAATTATGAAAAAAATTAAAATATTTTACAACTGATTAAAAAAAATTGTAATAACTTTGGAACACTTCTTATATGTAATTTAACGGAAATATTAAATATATGTAAAAATAAGAAATAATAATAAAAAAGATGTATTCTGATCATAATAATAGAATTAATTATTTTTCCAACAAAAATTTAAATTAAATAATTAAAAACAAACTATACTTTCTCGTCCATATATTTTAAAACGCTTTGAATTAACAGCATCATGAAATTACAATCTTCGTTGCTTTGATAATTAAGAAGTATCTTCATCACAAAGTAAGTGTATAAAAATAGATCTTTGATCTTAGCAACATCAATTAGAGCTTGCACTATTAATTATGTATATATACATATATATATATATATATATATGTATATATATATATATATGTATATATATATATATATATATGTATATATATATATATATATATGTATATATATATATATGAATATATGTGTATATATATGTATATATGTATGTATATATATATATACCTCTTTGTTAGGAAACTTTCATCTAAAAATAATTTTCAGATGCAATGCGGATCTGTGAGATTTTGAAAGTTTATTTAATACTTGTAGTATGAATAATTCAACTAAAAAACTCATATTTTGTGTATTTTAATTGACAAATATCTTAAAAAAGTATAAAACTATAAAAACTTATTATGTATTGTTGCAGAAATCTATTATATAATTATTTTGTATTGTTTAGTTTTAATTATATATATATGCATTAATATTTTATACTATACATTCTATCTCGTAATTTTGTTACACTTATACGTAATAATATTATAATTAATTATTTTACACAAATAATATCTGCATAATTGGCTCGATTAGTTATGTATAATAAGTTTGTCTGATGAATAAATTGACTAAATCAGTCTTATCAACTATTTATATTTACGATACGTCCACCAACGCTACATTCAATGTGCTTATACAAATAGAAATCTAGCTTTTTCGAATAGACATGCGTGTCGCCAAAACTCATGCGGCACAGATAACTAACGATATAATTTCAGTGATGCATATGGATTTAAATCAACCGTTGGAAAAGCAGTCTACGTTAATGCAGCAGTAACATGTTACAACGTTGCTGTTGCAATATTAATGCATAACGGATGTTTCCTCTCATTCCAGAATTTTTGATACAAATATCAACTGATCTATTTTCTCATGTCTTTAAAAATTTTAAATCGATATCTGTATCAATAATTCTCGAATGATAGAAACAGTCTGTTACACATCAATACTGCAACACCAATATTGTAGCATGTTACTGCTGCATTAACTTCCTATTGGCAGTGAAATTTTCATTTTTCATCCTGGATCTGTGAATTTCAGTGCAGATTTTTATATTCTTCCGGAGTGTACAAAATTTGAAAAAATTTTCTTACATACTTATAAAAGCTTTAATAACAATCTTTTACTGTCATAAAAATTAGATCGCATTTTATTTATTTTATATTTAAATTTTTCTACTAAAATTCGCATTTAAAATAACGACTGTGCTTTTAAATTCAATATGGTTGGTAAAAGGTTAACAATATATAATGTAGAAATACTAAGTTTAACAACAGTTTTTAACATTTTCTCTTCTTTAAATTTCTCATATTTGTATCAGTTATAATATTATTTTCTTTTGAGAAACATTTATATAATTACATTCATTTGATCTTTTCAAAAAAATTATCTAAATTATATTATTATGAACTGACTTTATATGCAATATTATACTTAATAATTATTTGAGTGCTAGACTAACTTTTATGAATATAATTTTAATCACTATCCTTTACAAGACGGATACTGAGTTCTCAGGACGTTCTATTTCCGTCCCACGAGATTTTAAGGACGTCTTATAGAAAGTTCCAAGGATATTCTGAATTTCAGTATCCTGAAAACGTTACAATTACACGATGAGAAATCTAATCAGCATCGTAGACATCGTGTATCATAAACTGTCACGTCAACATTAACAGATTTTATTTATCAATATATCAATATAGAAAGACGTCAGTGACGTTCATGTTAAACTAGGTCACATAATCAGCGCCAAATTCATACGAGAAATTCCCCGGGATTTCGACAACAATTTACAAATTCCCATGAGTCTGCTGCGTATATGATACACGTAGGTTTCATCATTCGATAAGCTACTGCGTTTACAAATAGCTCTGTACGATTGTTTTAACCATCGCAGATGTCTGAAAAATGGCTCTCTGATAAAGCTTGGTACGATTCGGCAATGTGTTCATAATAAATGAGACTCGTTAATCACGCATTCGTTTTCGAATATTTATTCATTTATCCGATCATTCATCCTAAAAAAACCAAAAAATTTTGTTCTTATCCTAGTTATTATAATAATATTAATCCTAGTTATTATAATAATATTAATATCAATTCATTAACTTTTGTCATAAAATTGTACAAATGTATAAAATATATAAGAATAATCTCTCTTAGTTTTTCTTTTTAGTTTTCTACCTTTGTTGATAAACAAAACCTTTTTTATTTTTTGTAATATTTTTTTAATTTTTTAATTATAAAAGTTTTATAAAAAAAAAGTACTTTAAAAAAAGAGTAACTGCATTCTCTTCCGCGAAAAGAAGGTTAAATCTAGATATAAAGGATATTAATAGTATTATCACATCTTATTTTTTTAAATACTTTTCTTACTCGATTTCACAATTATATTCTTTTGCTAAATAAATCCTTCCAGAAACTAATTAATACTAGCCAATTTAATACTGAAAGACAATAATTAATTACTTATTTTAAGTATTAAAAGCATTGTTCAGTATTACGAATAAGTAATTAATTACCGTTTTTCAATAATAAACTGACCAGTAAGTTAAACTGATCAGTTAATTTGTGTAAAGGAAATGAAATAATACTAAAACAAACACTATTATTCTCAATATTAAGCTATCAATTTCCAATTTTACTTGTTTTTAAAAAGTGGAAGTACAGACCAAGTGGAAGTACAGTCTAATCTATACATATATGCTTGTACATTGTTGACGTAAGTAGGATCAGTGAATATCTGTGCTTAATTGAGAACGTGATGATATGTGTATGTGACAACAATTCATTCAAGCTATCATTAAATTTTGCATCGCGATTATTTAACATTTTAACTGTGACAAACAATAAAATACTTCTCAAATTGTCGATAAATAAAACAGAATTGCACTATAATTATGGTGTATTGTCCCGATTTATTATTATTTATTTGTTTTGTATTAATCGACATAAAATAATAATGCAAATTAAAAATGAAAAGTTTTCATCGATAATTCATTAAAAAGTCTCATTCATTTCATTATATTTATATAATATCTATGTATAATCTATATATATAATAATATATATATTATCTCTGAGTAATCGGATATAAAACATGTTATTCTTTCAACAGTTTGCATCCGCGGATAATGATCGAAGAGATGATCAATGATTGCGCGTTTATTCGCGAAGAATGCAGTATTCTACTTATCGCCGATCGCCTAGTCAATCAATCTTAGCATTGCCACTTGAGCGGTTGATGAATAATACGTAGGTATATAACGGGGAGAGACTCAATTTCTCCATATTGGGTCACGCGCATGCAACACTCCGATCTCTCCAGCCAGCCGTGGCGCTTCCACGGCTGAAGATCCGTTGCATGTCGTTCTTGCTAAACGGCGCGAAAATTTTTTTATCCGCATGCTAGTCGAGTGTGCCGACGGCTAGAGAAGCAACAACAAAGCTCGTAAAGCGACCCGATTATGCCGAGCAAAGAAAAATGTCGACGCGACAGTTATAATGAATGACAGCGAACGTAATTCAACGGTTTATCCATTAACCTCGTTTAATATTGGAACGTGTAATCATAAAATGCATTACACGAGAAGTTCAGGACAAAAATAAATCTGTAAGAAATCTGCTTTAAATCTAAAATTTATAAATGTATAATAGTTAAAGTCGCATGCAGATTACCTATGAACTGACTTCATTCCTACTCACTTAATAAAAACATGTAATTAATGTTTTATTGCATCTTGGATGGATTCATAATAAGACTATCGACAGTGAAAGCATTCACTTGCAATATTACGTTTTTTTTTTGTTGGAAAGTTTACACAACGAAATCTAGGCCAGTCTTCACGTTTCCGGTCGATTACAGATAAACTTTCGCGAGCATTTGTCAACGTTAACGTTGCGGAGGCATCGCAATGTCGCAGCCGAAATCAGAAGTCTCGCAAAAGAGTTACGACACGAAGATACTGACACTGATTTTTACGCGTGTGATCATTCAGCGATGCGTGTGAGAAGAGCGTTAGTTAAACGGGAATACACAGACCGGAATGGATGACTTCGCATGTCTGTCTGCCCGTCATAACTCTTGTCCTAGAATCTCAGGGTGATCTAAAACTAGTATCTTTTATTACTTCCATTAAATATTTTGGAATCAACTTTATTTGTTTTATTTTAAAGCATTTCATATCTTTTTCTTAACTTCTTTATTCAGATCAAAATTTCTTATTGTTAGTAACATTAATATGTGTTCATTTTTCGCTAATATTCGTGATTGTAATACACTTGTCCTGAATCTATCCTTTTTACGAGCCAATGTCATATTTCAAATGTGTTGTGGAACACGTGATGGCATAAAGAAGTCATAAAGTAAATATTGAACGGATCGGAGCCAAAACTAGTAACAATAATTTATCGACATTTGTGATTTCTTGCGATCGAATTAAATTACTTGCGATGATAAAGAAAAGAAAAATAGAGAGAAAATAAGAGAAAAAAGTAAAAAATTATTATATTAATCTAATATGTAAAATGTATTCTACATGCATATAAAATTTTTTATTTATTTGCATCTTCTTGCAATACTTTACCCACAACTCTGTTTCAAATATCGTTAATTTTGGAAGTGATCCACTTTAGCTCCATTAGCGATATCGCAAAATTGCAATAAATTTAGATTACGTCAGCGACAAGTTTGAAATATATGTGAAGAAGTGAGATAATTGACATCCTTATAGATAAATATATAATAATACTTAGATTTCTTAATGACAAGAAATTTCTAAAGATTACGAAATCATAAAATAAATATTGTACAGTTATCAACAAATTATTAGAAATGACAATTATTAATCTTATCATTAAAAATCATTGCATTGTCCTAATTTGCATTGCCTAAGAGTCTTTGTGTCATGCTGTGATTCTGACGTAATATTGACACCGTTAAAATAAACCCTCCTAAACCCAAATGTAATATGAAAGTAAAGTGGAGTTTGTAGGAAACATGAGAGGGATAAGTAAGTTTTTCGTCGTTCTCTCTCCCATCCCTTTTTCTCCCAGTAGCATATATATCTTACGAAGTTCAACGTGAAACTGTTCGCGTCTAAGATTCGTCAAAGGATTTATCAAACATCCGACGGACGTGTGGATAGAGATGAATAAAGATTGCAGGCTGTGTCTGCATCGACCTACAACTGGACAGTATGAGGATATTTGAGATACGAGGAAGTCTCGCATCTCTAGCTTTTAAAAGTCCGCTACTGTTACTGTTGGTCCAGTGCCAACGTAAGTAATGGCTAGTACGGACGCAAATATATCCTTCCGCACTTTTTCTTATTTGCCTTTGAAGTGCAGAGATCGGTTTGTGAACCGTTTACACGCCTGATTAAAAGAATTATGACTCGATAGTGTCTACTTCATATAGTGTAGGTGTCGCGCAGATACGATTTGTCTGTGCAATCATTTACATCAAAGAATTGTCTAAATTACTTTCTCGAAAAGGAAAATAAAACATTAATTAAACATGACGTTTCTTAATTGTCGTTTGGCATTTAGTCAAATTATATCTCATTCATCAATACGAATTCTTGTATGAAGAAATTAAATACATATAGAGAAGATGATATACAATATACATGCATAATATAATAATATTATACAGCATATTGCTCTTTAATAAAAAAACAAGATATTAAAGTCCAAAGATGAGATTTATTTAATCAAAATATAAAATACTAATAATAATACAAAGTACTAATTATAAACTTCTTATTTAAAATTATTAAAAAAAATAAAATGTTTATAATATCTTCAATCATATCCCGATATCCGTAGTAATCTCAAATTATCATTATATATTCAATCATTGATTATAAGATAATGTTATCTTTTTGGGGCACTTTCATAGTTAAAATTATTTAAGTCCTTAGAGATTACTTGCATTGTGGAATTACCCGATAAATTGCTAAATAATATGCATTCATTACAATAAAATTATTAATATAATATTACAATGTGTAGTATTAAATATAATTTATTGTAATTTTTTAAACGATGTAAAAATAAACTTATCTTTTAGAAGTCATAAGACTTATTTTATTTTTATTTTTTTATTTATTTTTTTATATTATCTTACTATTTTTCCTCTCAAATATTAATCATCATTACAAAAATATGTGTAATGTATAAATATATGAATATATAAAAGTATGTGAGTATCAATATGAAAGTTATGAACTTGAACTTCTTAAGTTCGCTGAATTCAAATATACAAATCAACCATCCCCGTAGAAAGATAATTTATCGTTATTGTTATTAGATAGTGGTGCCATCTCGTGTTGCTCAGGATTAATATTCACACAACATAGTGTTATTCACACAATGTAGTTTACTTGATTTCTACCGCCATCTGTATTATCAATATTATCATGTGGAAAAACCCAAGATAATATCATCATTTATCATTTTTTAAAACAAATCAAGGTAATAAACTGATACTATTTGTCATCATTTAAAAAAAAAATAATACTGCTTCCATAATCTTTCAAATTTCATATATTAATAAATTTAAATAATCTTACAATCTAAATAAAATCTCTGTATGTTATAGTTATTAGAATTTCATTGAAATTATATTAGTTGCAGAAAAAAATAAGTACTTGATACCCTATATTGTATCTAATAAAAATATAGATAATAAATTGTGATAGATATTGAGATCAATAAGTATAATATCAAATTAACCCGATGTTTTTAAAATATGTAATAATTTACACAATCATATAATGATTACAAAAAAGAAAATACAAAGAGAAGATGAGTGAGTAAAAAGGATTAAATATAGGATTCTTTGTAATCAACTTGTTATATTAACAAGCTTATATGTAAATTAAAAGAGATTCTCAAATCAACTTAATAAAAAAATATTGTTTTATAATATTTTCAAGTAATTAACGCAATTAATAAAGTAAATTTTTATGAGAAAAACTAAAAGCTAAAAAATAAATCTTTTAATTTTTATTTGTTTATTTATTTTTTCTTTAACTGAAAGATTTATCGTAATTTATCTAATAATTTATAAATTTATTAACAAGTATTCATTCCTTAAAAATAAATTAGATTTTTATAATCCGACTTTGTTTTTTTTTATTTATTAACATTCAAAAATTCATTCATTTATTTATTATAACTTTATTTTTCAAGCAGTATAATTACTGATATAAAAAATAAAAATAAAAAAAATATAAAGAAAAAATCGCAAAAAAGATAAATGTGCTTAATTTTTAGTATTCTAAAGAAAAGCAAATAAGTTAATTAAAAGAAAGAAATTTTTGAGAAATACAACATTTTGTTAGCGTAAAGTTTATCGACAATTTCATAAATGTAATAATTTAATAAAAAAGAATTTGTCAATAATTGTTCAATTTATAATACTAAACAATAAAAAATGCACAAGAAGAAGCACAAAAAAATGTTCATTCATATTAAAATATAGAAAAAAAAACAACAAAGTATAATTTTGCAAAGCAATAGATAATTTATCAAATTTCTTTTTTTAATTTTATTATTTCTTATAAAGTTTAAAGCTATAAAGCTATAAAGTTATAAAGCTATTAAGAATTTATAAGATTTATAATGTTTTCTGGTTTCCCGGGACGACTTAAAATGTTACATATTGATAGCTTCTGCTATACAAGGACACGTTCAAAACCTTACAATTTCACATAATGCATATCGCATCAGCTATCTTGTAAAGCTTCCGGATTCAATATCAAGATCTGCAATTGAAGCGAATAGTTTAGTAAGATTTGTCACAAGAGAAGTTACATCGTGATACGTTTCAAACAGAATTACATACTGTAGATTAGTTTATTTCTCACACACAACGAACTTTTTTCCTTCGCATCTCCATGTGTAAAATAATTTATAATTTATAATTATTATTTATATTTATTATCGTATTTATAATTACGAATCTACGAGGAAGTAATCATATCGCGGATATTCATTTAAAAGAATGATTACACTCTAAATGGCGATTTATTAACTTTCATTATAGTGGCTGTGATTAACTTGATGAAAAAAATTGGTAATCACTTTTACAATGCTGTTGTGGTGAGTCGTGCAGCGTGTGATAGAAAACTGTATTTATTTATTTAATATTATCATTATTGATATGTCGATCTATATATTTTACTATAATAAAACAAATGTACAGAGTAGAGAACGCGCGTTCACGTCCAATTGGAATATCTCAGAACAATTGATTCCATCTGTATTGATCTGTTTATTTGAGACACATGGGAGTTTCACGATCTTGGTACGTAATCTTCATGGTAATAGCAGCGTGTACCTGCGGTGCACGTACAGAATGTGGCGAAACAGTGCAAATTTCATTTTTAACAAGCGTGCACGATGATCCATCGTGTACAATGCTATCGCCGACAGGTGTTATGCTTTATGAGGCCGCCAAGCTTCTTGCAGAGATTCACAACAATAAAACCGAAGGATTCGAAATTGGTAAATCAAGTACATGAAGTAGAATAATTCATTTCAATTAAACACATTGTAATATTGAATATCAAATCATTTGAATATACGCAATTAAACGGATAATAATTCCAATACAAAGCAAAATACAATATAGTTAAACAAAAAATTCAACTATGAAACAAAATATTTGTATAGAAATTACCATTATGGATACATGCGGAAGTATAACAGGTGCTCTGAAAGCGATGATGAAAGCTTTAGTATGGGCAGATGTCAACTGTTTGCATCCACCTTATTATCTAGGTAGGAACAAAGACTGTCTCACGCGCTTTACGAATATTCGAGTACTAATTTTCGAAGATCATTACATCGATTGACAAAAGTTCTTTCATAAACTAAAGTACATAGCCATTGAAAATATTATACCTTTACAAAAGTTTATATTTCCTAGGTACTTACGTAATTGTTTGATTTATGTATCTTGTATTTATATAGGAATTATCGGACCGGATACCATGGCTAACATCGAGGTGATATACAAAGTGACTTCGATATTGAAAGTGCCGCATATTATCAAGAAACCATCAATTTCTTCCTATTTGCACCCTTTAATGGAGGAATCAAATTCCTATTTAGTGGAGGTTTGTTATTAATTAATTATTAAATAAATTCGTAAATTAATTACTAAATAAACTCGAAAATAAAATTTTATTCTATAAACTGAAGATGTGGAGATAGTTCGATTAAAGTCTAATAATTAACTGTGATGCTGAGCTCATTGTAATATTTGCATAATGCAGTTTATTACGCAAGTATTTGTATTAGAACAATATTGAAATGCGTCTAACGGTATACATACAAATATACTAATTATGCTATTTAATTACAATGCACATACTGCCTCTTCACCCGATTTTATTTTTGTTATATATTCCAAATTTCAATAGCAAAAATTGATTTTATATCAAAAATTCAAGTTCATTCAAAGTTTTTATATCACATTCTTTATCATATTCTCTATCATAAGTTATATTATTATATATATCAAAAATTATATAGCGTATATACAATCACGATATATACAAGAGTTGAATTGTGTTAATTCGATTGGATATTAAATAGAATATGATGTAAATTACAGAAAAATAACTCGGCATTTAAATATTTAGTGCTTTTGTTATCGCAGAATGCGAGCTTATGTTCCTATTTTAGATTTAGATTGCATACGCAAGTGACCGGATCACTACATATTTATTTTATATTATTTGAATATATTTATACTTTTATATCCGTTGTTTTCTTTGTTAATAACATTTTTATATAAATGTTACTTCATTATGCTTGCCATAATGGTTAATAGAGATAAATTTGAAATTTATTTACGCACTACTTTATATTAATCAATGATTTGATTGAGATATATTACATTATTATTATCTCTTTTATAGGGAATCTTGAAAATGATAGAAATTTTAAAGTGGAAATCCTTTACATTAGTAACAAAAGTTGATGATGAAAACAATGATGACGTACAAAGTATTACAAAGAAACTGACGGTAAATGCTATAGCGAACAATTTGTGTGTTATAATCCATGATAATGATAAAGAAGGTATGATAAAGAAACTATGTTTTATTTTCTATATAAAATATCTCTCTTTTAGTACAATATTTTTTAATAATGTATACATATATCACAAAAAAGTTTTTATAATAAAATTTATAATAAATTTTAGATTTTTTTAAAATGTCACGTGATTAAAGTATCATTTATATGCCTAGGTATAGAATATTAATGATGCAATTTTTTTTATGAATATCTTTGATATTTCGTATGATAATTATTATTAAACTTTAACAAGTATTCAAAGATAATACGATAAGATAATAAGATAAATTACAATAGATCTCTTTTAAATTTGGTACTATGTCGACGCCTGAGTCGTAGAAGATGCTATCAAAAAAAAGGTTTATGAAGAAAGATTTATATATCGGTCTATTTCGTATGAAGCGTGAAGACCGGTTTGTGTCAGAATGCATATGAATTACGATTTATATCGAGAAAAAAAGAACGATTCAGGTCGCATAAAATTAGAAGGATCTATATAATGCAATATTCACTACTTATAAATTACACAAATTTAGTTACAGAAAATTAAATAATATATGAATAAATGAATGCGAAAAACAGGATTGAAAATCAAGATTCCTCTGTTCTCAGTCATGTCACTATAAAATTTATAAGAAGAAAATATATTGTGCTATATAACTTCTTCTTTAATTTCATGCGATTTGAACTTGCTTGAATCGTTCTTCTCATTTTCTTAATATAAACCGTACTCATATGCGTTCCGATCTTCACGCTTTATGTGAAATAGACGCTTTTTATTCATTTCTTGATAGAAACCTTTCTTCTTATTTTTTCTGATGTAGCACTTTCTATGGCTCAGGCGTCATACAGAATGTAGTCTTAACATAGATTTTTCTTTTAATCATAAACTAATGTGAAAAAATTTCTAGTGTTAAATATATTTTTAGTATTAAATATTAATATTTTAATGTTAAATATTAGCAAGCAAAACTTTCAAAATTTTATTGTAAAATCCATTTAAAATTGTTTGAAAAATAAATTTTTGTTTATATTCCAATTTATATCTTTTTGATTCAATACATTTCTTTTAATTTCTTTTAATTTCTTTTATTTTAAAAATTAAAAATAATTTAAATATGAGATTTTTAAATTAATACATATTTTATTAATTTTGTTTTTGGTATAGATTATATGTCACGTATTGTACATATTGGAAAACCCGAAGATAATTTTTTTAATGAACTTAAAAACGCAACCATATTAATTATCAGCGAGGGAAATTTAAAAGATTACTTGAATCGTATAGATTCAACTAACACTATATTGCTTTTAGAAGATTCTAGGTAAGTAAATTGTTTTTATAAAATTTATTTGTAAATTTCGTATGCTTCACATACTTAATTTAAAAAAAAAGAATATATCTTTATCGATAAAAACTTTTCGTTATAATAATTTTCTCGTTAAAAAAATAATTTTTAATCAAATTTAATCAAATATATTAATTTATTTTATATATTTTAAACAGTTATTGTATAATTTAAAAGATCATTAAATGCGTTAATAAACAAATTTTTTTATGGGTAAAAGAAGAATAATAAATTATGAGTAAAAGAATAATTTTCAACTTATTTAAACTCTAAATTAAATTGTACAGTATATTAAATTGTATGATATCATATAATTTCGTATTTATTTATATCTTTAACGTATCTTTTTATAACCTTATTATAAATTGCTTAAAATAAATATAAATTATGTACAGACGATATATTTCTCAGTTATTTTTTTTATTATTATTAATTACAAATTTGATAAAGTTACGTGCACTATGCTAATTAGTGTTGCATTAAAGCGAGGTGAAATAAGAAAACATCAATATCGAGATTTATTCTAGATAAAAATGAATGTCTAATAAAGTTTTCTCGTTTCGATGGCCGATATTCTTATTTTTCAAGATTCTAAAATTTTATTTCGAGACATTCGAGATTATGGATTTTTCTCGTTTTTATTTATTTGAAATGTTTGATTATATAATGAGACAGCACATTCTGTAACTGACATGGATCTAATTTTTTCAAGACAAGACGAGAAAAAACAAATGACGCATAATAATCGGAAATTTTATTTTAAATGAGACAATAAGTTCTCAAATGATATTTTAAGATTTTTGTATCAAAATCATTAATGTTAATGAATTACTAATCGTAATTATGCATACACATAGGAATGGAGTAATCGAATAGAAAAGATTATCTATTGTAAATTACAATGGATTTTAATGCAACTAAAGTGGTTCATTACACGTAATTAATGAAATTGAATTTTTGCGTCATTGACATTGTTGCGTTGGCATTGTAATGTTTCACTATTATTAGAAACGTTGGGGAATTTTCTCATTGAAAATGCACATATATTCCTCATTATTATTACTAGCTTCACTTTAATCATTAGTAACATCTAACTATATTTATGTGCTAAAATAATTTTACATCAATCGTGTCGTGTCAATTATGCGACTAAACTGCCACGTATAAAAATACATGCCTGAAATCACGATTTCTACTTCCGTCGAATGTATCGGATTCAATCGAGGTTAAGGATCCTAGATAAATCACGGTGAATTGCTAGTACCCTTGCTTTTTTCTCAGCACTTTAACGTTTCATTCTCCGGAACAGCAGCCGCGCCGAGGTCATCCTTAAATCAACATAGAAAAATCTTGTTATTCTCTAAATCGCATATATTCTATTTTACAGAAAATATTGTAAATATGAAGATACAGATCTCAAATTTTTTAACTAAAGCTTATTTTCATTCAAATATAAAATTTATTCGTTACCTAAATTAATTTTATCATTCTATGTCTACTTGCAACAATGTTTTTACTGTTAAAAGTACCTTTGGAATGTTTCATAAAAATATCAGAATGTCGGTTAAAATATTTTTCAATTCAACAGACATTTATATTGTTTTGAAACAATAGCATGAGCTTTTGTTTCTTTTTCGTAAATTTTTCAATATTTTCCTTTATTTCTTTCTGAATGTGAAAAGAAATTTTACATGTATATATTTAAAACATGTATGTATTTAAAACCGCTTCAAGTGAACAATTTAGATATATACAACATCGAATTTTTCTTCAAAAAAGAAAAGAACGGAGAAAAATTCAATATGAAATAGATTATCTAAAGTAGACTTAAGAGGAAAGTAAGAAATCATTTTTAGTAGTCTGGGAAAATTAAATTTATCTTAATAATATTTCTATTTTACAAAGTAACATTTTTAATTTTCAAATATAATAGATAAGAAATATTCCATTAAGCTCTTTTTTTATAGAAATGTAATTAATGGTCTTGAGTGGAGAGTTAAGAATTCGCAATGGTGGACACCTGATAATGATTTGATAAGATATGATGCCGAGGAATTGAAACGAGTCAGATGGTTAGAAAATGCTATAAAGATTTATGTAAAAGCTTTAAATGCATTATGGTGAGCATTGAAAAATTTCTATTATTTGATGGTGATTATATCATAAACAATAACATTTAATTTAATAGCTTTTGTAATTCAAGAATAATTAAAAAAGTTATCAATTTGATTTATAGCTGACTATATGCATGATTAAATAATCGCAATTATCTCTGCAGAGTTAGACAAAGATTTATGAAACGTTGTACACAACGGAATATCATGCACATACATATATATGTATAATCTATTGTGTGTATATGTATGTATATAATGTTAAAGATTCATTGTGTGCCTAAGGGAAGGTTTTATTGGTATCAATTAAATTTATAAATAGAAAAAAGTTAATTTAATCTATGAAATCAATTAGTCAATTAACGAGTAGTCAATGATTAACTAATAATTAGAAATCTTATTAAATATTATTAAATGGTAAGTCAACGATAGTTAGCATTAATTGACTATTCATTAGTTAACTAACTGATTTTATAAGTTAAACTAACTTTTTTTCTTTTATATTTAAAAAGAAAAAACCTGAATTAAAAAAATTATATTTAAATAATAAAATTAATAAAATTAATCATCAGTAAGACTTTTTCTTAGGCACTCAATATATCTTTAACATTATGTTATAAATGCAACTTAACTGTTACTTTTTTTGCATAAAATCGATTGAAGAAGATTGATTAAGAAGATTGAATCGATTACATTTTACAGCAAAAACAAAAAATGCAACAATCAAATAAATGCTTTAGAATGGAATCACATGGTATCGAACATGTTAATGACACATAACAAGGAATCAGAAGTAGCACCAAAGTTTCTTAATCTGTTTATGAAAAAAAAAACAAGTGATCTAGAATGTTTGGGTGATATAGTTGTTCACCGGAATAAAACAAAAGTTTATTGGGATAAAAGTAAAATGAACGAAAAAGAAAAGAACGTTACGGAAAAAACTGAGAAAAATTACGGAGCGCCAAGAAGCAACAACAATATGTCGTATATATTTAGAGAACTTTTAAAAGAAGAAAATGAACCGCAATCAAGATGCGCTACAGCTGTCAAAGAAATTAAGATAAAGGAAAAGGATAATGAGGCGACACAAGTTTTAATTTCGGGAATGAACGATAACGAGTGGTGGATAATGGTAGCGTTTTTTAGCATTATTTTTTTTATGTAAATAATCTCTGAGATTCCTTAATTTAAAAAAGCCTTTTTAAAACTTCATATATATATCAAAATTATAAATTACGCAATAAATTAAAATTGTTATTTTTGTAATAGATTATGTATTCAAAAAAAATTCCGAAATTGTCAAAAAATTTTCTCTTTTGTAATAATTTCTCAAAAATTATATTTTTCAAAATATCTTCGAAATTAATATTCATCTTCGCACATCATATAAAAAGAATTATTCCTATTAAAAAATAAGATATTTTTTTTAGAACTTCAAGCTTTTTTTTTACGAAAAGTTAGAAGTTCAGAAACGTAAATATAACTAATTTCCACGTTACAGGTATGTACGGTAAGTGGCGTAGGAATCGCAATGTTTCTGGTGGGAATTCTCGCTGTTTATCTTATCTATACGAACGTGCAAAGGCCAAAGTGTGCCAAGAATAAAAATCATTTGGATAGAGATACCAGCTTAAGAAGAATGAGCAATGATAATGAATTACCGACGACCATAACCATCCGTAACCAACGAATGTTGCGTAGTCCACATAGAAGAGGCAGCGACAGGAGCACTATATCGGAAAAAAGCGTTTAACGTGAATGCGAATCGCATTAATAATAAATAAAGCGAGCATTTCTAGTGAAACAGAAAAAAAATTTACTTTAAAAGCGTACGCAAAATTCATTATCTTATTTTATTGTGAACATGTTTTCTAGTGACATTCATGACCTATATTGCTCCAATCAAATTGATCATAATAAAATATTCTTTATATAAATTTTAGATAGATAATTTTCTTTTATTGTAATTTATTTATTGTACTCGATGCAATAAGTTCCTCGTAATTGTTCTATGTAACAATAAATATTATTCTGCAGTATTTTCGGAAGCGTATCTACATTCTATTTTTATAATGTATCAACGAACTAAACGAACTAAACAAATCATTCAACGCATGCTAGCATTACTTTTTATAAGGCTTTATTTTTTTTAAATTTATAGATCTTTAAAAGTGAAAAATGGCACTTTTAGTAAGTTTATTGAAGGATGACTGATTTAACGATTTGAGCAAAGCCTTTCCGAGTATCAATTAGTGTTCGATAGAGAGAAGAACGACCTCTTCAAGGTAGAAAACAAATTTAGTGTACTTTGCTTCTACGTTGATTCTGTGAGATCAATTTGCAAAGAAATGTTAAACGATCTATCAAATACGAATAGTTTCATTACAGAAAGAAACAAATTTTTCCAAACTTTCCGATATCAATAATTTTGACAGCGAATCAACGATAGTTACCACTATTATCATATCTTTCTATAGAGTTATTATGAAATTACAAATATTTCTTTTTACAATTATTTTTTACAATTATGAATGTACATTATCATTTTTTAAATGCAATAGAATTTCGAGAAATTTATAAAAATATCGAATTAAAATTTAACAAGTTGTTATATTTTTATAATGTTTAAATAATGTAATTATTGATATTTCATTAATATCAAGGTACTTCTTCGCTTTATCTCGAATTCCTTAAATACTCGCACATTTTTAGTTTCAAATATTTATTAACTAAATTCAAATATTTACTCAATAGATAAAATACTCAAATTACAAAAATATAAATTCTTCTCAGAAATTTATTCAAATTGATAAAAATTTAAATCTGTTAAATAACATCTTACACTATGCGCATGTATTTTACTATAAAATAATATAAATTATTACACACACACACGCATGCACGCACGCACACAATTACAATAATACTAATGTTCCTAGATTGGTGAGATATCCAATACTTAAAAATGATTTCTTAAAAGTTAAACATGAAATTTACATATTTGTTATTACACTTTCTTCATATTAATCAATATAAAATGCATTTTATTATCATTAACATACTACTAATACCAATAGAAGAACATAATAAAATAGAAAAAAAAGAAAATCTCTCTAAAATATATTATTTAATTAATATCATTATTCGACTTTAAAATATTCATAGTGGTTGTTGCCAATCATTTCCAAGAACATGTCGAGAAAATCTAATGTATTATAATTTCTATAACAGAAATTCCCAACTTTCAACAGAGCATTAAAATAAAAAATTTTGCGAATAAATTTCAGGTATTATTAAAGAATAATTCTCCACGTTAAACATCGTTTCAACTCTCCATTGATACAAACTACGCATTTGTTAATTTTATTTGACGTGAAAGACAACGATAACGTTCTCTCGCCGAGAATAATTGCATGAGGAAAGACGAGGAAAAAAATGTTCTGCTTTTGCAATTGCTTTTAATAAATATTCAATGCAATAAACCTTTGAAATATCTTAATAAATATTTAACATGCAAAATTTAAGATAATTTAAAATAATTAGAAATGTAAAAAAAACAATATTTTTAACTTCGAAGAAAAATATCAAGTAAAACTAGTTTTTACTATAAAAAACGGTATTTTTAATCAAATTACATAAAATTATATAAAAAACATAGAATTCATGTTAAATAAATAGAAAAAAAATATAGAATTCATTTTTCTTGTTATTTCGTTGTACCTTTTAATACTTTTGTCTTATAATTTTATATTGAAGCGGAAATATATATTATTGGTAGTTGCAATTTTTGATGAGTTGACAATAGATTAATAGGTTAATAGTTTTTCTGTTTGCGTTGCTTGCATTCTTTGCATCTCTGTGCTTTCTTTTTTTTTGACGTCCGAATCTATTTTTCTAATCATAAGTAAAAATAAATTAAATTATATTATATTTAAAATTAAATTATCTTTAAATGTAAAAATTTTGGGGATTTCAAGCAATGCGACAGATCTAAATGATTAAAAAAAATATCGTAAAAAACTGTCAAAACCGAAGGAAAAAAGCTATTAATTTTCGAGTTTTTTACCTTAAAATTCTAGTATTTTTCCGTCGTTCACATCTCTAAAAATAATATTTCACAGAAAATGAGATAAAACTGTAAATAAATTTTATAGAGCTGTCAATATTAAAAAATAATATTACAACAGGCAAGAGAGCTCATTAGCTCGTTTTATTGCAATATTTTTTTAAATAAAACTATTTTAAAGATTCTCAATTCTACAATCAATAATAAATTTCATTCTTTTGTAATTCTTTCGTAATAATTTTATCAATTAAAATATTATATGTCTGATTTTGTAATATCTAAAACGCGAATAAAAAATTAATAATTTAATTTATTAGCTACAACGCAATTTTTATTCTCTTATTTAATAAATTTTTATATTAGTTGCAAAATTGAAGTGCAGTTGGCTTGAACTAGAAATTGTAAAAATTCAAAATAAAAATATTATTAGACATCAAGACTTGTCTTGGTTAAATATGATTCTTTTTACTCATTTATGTTGAATATTTTGCAGTTCACTTACACTTAATATTTATAAATTATATGTAAGTAAAAAATAATACTCACTGCAAGGTTGATCCGCCGACGTCTAATATTTTTCTTAAATCTTCTCTTTTCAAGCTATATGAGGGGATTGTTAATTCTAATAAATCTTTCAGATTCAACATTCGCGAACATGCAGAAAATTACGTATGATATTTTATATCATTTCCAAAGTTCATACGCGAATTAATGCACAATTTTATCCGCGAAAAAATTTCAAGCGATAACCGCATTATGCCAATTTATTATGCAAATATTTAGCGTCGGTCGGATAGTCCAATTTGACCAACTAATTTAACCTCTAATCCCGAGTGATACATACGTAGTATCCAACACAGAGAAAGATCCTCTGTGGAAAAGATGAAAGTTAAATCCATAAAGATCATTTCCATTCTCCATATCTTATTACCAGTACGACTGGTGATCAACTAATGATCAATTCATTCACAGCGAGATTAATAATTAAATCCGATCACGATTATTATTTATGGCAGCGATTTAAGAGACTTGAGACAATTATCACGCCTGAAAATATGGAAAAAAGCGGTGATATGCTAATTCACATTCGCATGACATTTTGTTCGGCATTCCCGAACTTAACGTATGACGTAATAAACCGGTTGCGGTTCATTCGTTTAATTATAGACAACGATGGGAACATTAACTTCTCCGTCGTTGAATTAATAAATTTCTTTTTAGGTAGGAGCTCCTTCAAATTCGTACCTGCAAATAAATAGATAGCATTTGATCAAACACTTATAGCTTCGATATATGTGTAAATCAATCATTAATCATAAGTTAATAATTAATATAATAATTGCTTATTCATTGAGAATAAGCCACGTTTTGAAATGGCGCACGAAACAGTAATATTGTCTACTGATTTTATTATGCGCTGAAATAGTGTATACAATAGCCGCATAATAATCAGTGTTAGGAAAAAATTGAAATAAATTCAATAGAAATATTTATTTAAAAAGTTGAATCTATATAAAACACTGTTTAAAATAAATATTTTGCATAGGAAATATGACAAACAAATATAATATTATTTACCATTTATACTAACATTTACTTGACATTTCGATACTTTATAGTTGGATAAATCTATTTATTATCTATTTTCTTAACAGTACAAAATAAAAAAATAGAAAAATTATTAAATCAGGAAATATTGAAATGTCAAATAAATATTTTATTTCAAGTGAATGTTAATGTAAATAATAAATACCATTTGTTTTTTAGATTTGCTATACAAAATATTTATTTCAAATAATATTTTTATTAATCTTTTATTAATCTTTTAAATTAATATCTATTTGCATACAATATTTCTATTGAATCTATTTCAATTTTTTCCTTGCATTAAAAATATCTGTTTAATATGTTTCATTTTAATTAACTGTTTTCCCCACAGATATCAATTTAAGATTAAGAGCGATTAGACTGTTAGACCGTAGTAGACCGTTTTGAAATATCTATTTCACGATAAATATAAAGTACAATAAGTATAAAGTAATAAAATTAATTATTCATAAAGTAAATGTATGAATATTTTATCCATTTCAACTGAATTATTAATAAACGATCACATCACAACCTTTCATTACTAATGATTCAATCATTACATCTTACAATTTATTATTCTATTTTGTAATACAAAATGATTACAGATGATTAAATTTATATCGACAAAACATTCAAATCATTGTGTGAAATCGAATTAAAGCTTTATGTAAGAAATCATTATGGAGTAAATATCATAAAGAAAAATTTATAGTTACGATTGTCTATTAACAAATAAAAAATCCTGATTTTTACTCCAAATAAATGAATACCATAGTGTACTTGCTTCTGTAGTTGATGCAATATATTTAATGTTCGTTATTCATAAAAATTATTTGTAACAATTACTAGTTATTAAATGTAACGTAGATACCATAGATAATGATGATCATAGTGATATTATTCAATGCTTTTCGCTATTGTCTATTCGAGGACATCTATTGCAAAAACACGGAGCGACTCGTCTTACTAAGTGCTTTTTTAAATCTTACTACATATATATCTACGAATGGCATAATATGGCAACGTTGCTTACCTAACAAGTGAATGTCTCAACATGCATGCAGCGTGCCAAACATTATACAAGATTTGAAAAACCGCATATTAATAAAGCTGGATTTGTGGTCTAATAATATTTTAATATAAATTTTAAATTTATTTTTCCAGTTATGTAAACTGCATAACAAGTACTGTCAGACTTGAAATTAAAATTGAAATAATAATACAATAATATCACAAATTAAACTAATCGTCAATTTAATAATAAGCATTTTAAATCATTGTAAAAAATTTATTTTTTGTAATAAGTTCTTTGCAGTGTTATTAATATCTTTGAGTGTTAATTTAATATTAATAAGCGTCTTAAAAATATTGTAAAAAACTTAGATAAATGTTCTTCTTTACACAGTCAGCCCCAAATGATTTCCGTTTGACTTTGACTTTTTAATCTTGACTCTCAAGAAGGTCAAGGTCATTGAAATTTTCTATCGCTCATTATTCATTAAAAACTTATTAATGAAAATGTTTTTATGAATAATAAGTAATTTCGAACATATAGTGCATTCAGCAATATAGTATGAATTTTGCTCCACGTAAATTGATGTTCGTACGTTTATGTTAGAAATTTGAGAACAATATTGTGGAAAGAAAACACATTGTTATTTGAGTATATTATAACAGTCCTTTGTCTGACTTGGTAGAATGGAGATATTACTCCATGATTTTCTTCATTTAATTTACAATTATGAAGATCTTATAAACTATTTATGTATCATAATTTGATTAGAGTTAGATTATTATATACTCATGAGTATTAATAATCTAATCCTAACCCAATCATGTACCACCCCACCTCTCCCCTTTTTGAGGGGCGCACGACTTTCCACGCAAAGCGATTTTAATTGTTATATTTTTTGTTATTTTCTAGTTATTAACTCAATGGATGAAACAAGAAACTGGTATGCTTGGTCGTGGTATGATAGGTAGAAAGTCGATGAAACGAAAGTTGATCAGAGAAAATATAATCGAAGACGGGTAATTAGTGAGCAATGGGTTTTCGGTGTTATCGAACGTAATAATATATCTTTTTTTCATAATACTTTTTTTTATTTTAAATAGTGCCACTACGGTCTGAATGTTAAGATGTTGAACTATTATATATATTCATATAAATGAATTAATTTCAGAAATGATAATTGCGTGCCGATATAGTTATCGGACTTTCGACGCAATCAATCTGAAATATTAATAATCCTTCAAATTTCTCAAATTTAATCTTAAAAAATTGTAATAAACTTATTGCAAAAAATATTGCCTCAAAACCCGGATCTCTTGTATTCCGTGCGAGAAATTTTTTTTTATTGTTCCTGTGAAAGATCGTACTGCACAAACATTAACAAAAATAATTCAGGAATGTATTGCACTAGGCAGTATAATTTACATTTTGATTCGTGAAAAGGATATGTAAAAGAACTTGATTATGTGCATTAGACCATTAATCACGCTATTAATTTTGTTAACCCTGAACTGGTGTACATCACAAAAATTGAGCGATTACGGCGTGATATGCGTTCTGCTTTACCACGATTTGATACGAGAAGAACACTATTCGAACCATGAACATTATTTAGCAGAATTTATGTTTAAAAAACGATATGATTTTAATGACAAAATACCGCAATTTTTTAAATTAATGTCTTCCATTAAATGATGTATCATTAAATAATGAATAAAATGTTATACATTCTTCATGTTGGAATGTATTGAAAAAGTGTCTTCATAAAAATTTCATTAATAACTTTTTAATGAATACCAAGTGACGGAAAAAAATCAATGATCTTGACTTTTTTCAAAGAAATTAAGATCAAGATCACTTGTGACTTGGAGAGGTTTTGGGATTGGCTATGTAAAGGAGAACATTTACCAAAATTTATACATATGTATAATTTTCGCAATAAGTCTTTGAAATGTTTTGAAATGTATTAATTATCATTATTAAATTGCGATTAGTTTAATTTGTGAAATTATTATTTCAACTTTAGTTTATAATTATATTTTAAATTTGACAGTATAATTGATGTAGTTTATATGACTAAAAAATGTACTTCAAATTTAGATAGAAATATTATTAGGCACCAAGTTTCGATAGTGTTTGACGCTTTTTATTTCTTTGTGTTATTGAAATCTAGTTTTATTTATTAATAGAAGAAAGATGATTGTTATAAAATAGGTGGAGAATTTTAGAATCACGATAACTTGTACAATTTAAAAATTAATATTATTTAAACTCTGTAAAAATTTGTAATAAATACATTTATAAACACATAAATTTAGAGAAGACCGCCCAAGAATATAGTTTTACAACGCAATTATTAGATCATAGCAGCCGCAACTCACACGTACCGTTTATCAATTTGTGTATGAGAGATAGTTGTGATCGTTACAGTGATAAAGGAAGTACGTTAAATTTTGTAATCTTGATCATTTTCTTATTACATATACTTATCACGAATAAATTAATTTTTACATTAAAATTAAATTGCTGTTTTGTAAATCTGTATAATTTATACTGTGCATAATGTCTTTGCTTCATATTTAATTATACATTTACTTAATATTTACATATAATTTTTTATACGATCAAACATAAAAAGTAACGAAATGGCCTAAAAGTACGTACTTAAAAGATTGACTCAGCAAAATAGTAAAAAAATAGTGCTGTAAATTATAAGAAATTTAGAGGAAATAGGAAAAACTATCAGGAACAACAGAAAAACTATTTAAGGACTGTGTGGTTTGGTGACAGAACGGAAGTCTACTAATATCTCGGTTTGAATTCCGGAGTGCCCGGTTTTTTTCTTGTGTTATCGCTTATTTCTTACAAGATGACGACAACAATAATGCAGCTTATATTCTGTAATGATCTGTATTTAAATTCTAAATTCTCTCGGTGAAAATTGAATTGGGTGCCAAAGCTGTAGGCCAGCCATCTCGATTATTAGAATTAACTGTTAGTCGAAAACTTTCTTACGTAAACTCTGCATATAAAAAATCTTTTAAATATTTATAAAAATTTATATCAATCGATAAAAAAATAAATCCTTTTTTTATCTTAATCAACACTGTTTTTACAATAAGCGATACTTTTTTAATAGTGCATACTGTTGAGAAATCACTTGTCCAAAAGTATTTTTATCTTTTTAGTAAATTTAGTAAATTTAATTTCCTGTAAAAATAAATATTAATATTACATTGATACTTAATAAACTTTTAGTCCAAACTTTAAGGAGTAACTTAAACAACACTTTACTGATAGAGTTCTTGTATAATTGTTAATGGCAGGAAAAGTACTTTTGAATCGTCTTACTCTAATTAACAAATTTGCAAATTTCATGTGAATTGACAAGCTTTTCGAGTGCTATAATCAGAAGCTATTGTATTTTTTTATTTTCTAATTAATGTCTAATATTTATGCGTGCACACATAAAATATGCTATTAAAGTTATGTATAACACCCTCCACAAAATAAAATAAAATTTCCGGCACGTGGTAGCGCACGCCATACAATGGAGAGTAAGATTACCGCGGATGTGACAGATTAAGATGGTAAAATGCCTGGGGTTATGCCTCCGACTGGATAGATGGATAGATATGGGCTATTGTTCTCGCCATTTGACACAATCAAACAGCCAATCAAGGTTGCGTAACATGTAAAATATCTATCTAACGTATTGTACATTGTTATAACAGTTTAAGATAATAGAAATAGATTCTAGGCCTAATACATTATATCGCGAATATTATCACATAAAAAACGTAATACTTTCTTCAATTAGAGAAATAGAGAGATAGAAACAAAAGTTCATAAAAACTTGTAAGTATGCGCACTTGCATACAGTAATCTAATGCCATATGAACCGAATATTTTTGTTCAATATTTAATACAAAATATTCATTACTTTTATATACCTATATTTTATATACCTATGCAAAATAATATAAGTTTAAAATAATAATATTATATAAATATCTCAATTAAATTTTTTAAATCAATTAAATTTTAATATTTAAGTACCTAATATTATGTAGAAATGTATAAATATAATAAAATTGTTAAGGCACTCTTTTAATTCAATTAAATAATAGATTTGATCAATTAATTTTTATCCATTTTATATGTCAATAATATATACAGCTAAAGTGAATAAAACAAATTTTCTTGCTATAATAATAATATAATGAGATATTAAAGAAATATCTGATATCATTGGTATTTTTCGATTTCATCTCTGCCTTAGTGAGTGTACTACTTGGTTGATGCATACGTTCATGTTGTTGGTATAATATTGTAGTTTAAGCAATGAACAGTACGCATAAGCTGACTTGAGTATTTAATAACGACAGATTAGCTACAAGCGATGACATAACAAAGGTATCTCAGAAAAGCTTATGAATACGGTATATATAAAATGACAAAATAAGATCTGAGACTGACCTTCGATATTGCTAAAAAAAAGTTGGTGTTCACAATTACCTCGTTTTTTAAAACGATTTTAAAATATATAAATGATCATGATTTATCATGTGTTTTAATTAATTGATATTTTGCATATGATTTATAAAACTTACAAAAAACAGTTATAAACCTAAATATAATATAAAACATAAATTCTGAAAATAAAATATAATAATTTTTAATGCAAAAAGAATAATATATATCATCTTAAATTTACATCATAAGAAAGATATGAAATATAAATAAATAAATAGATAAAATAAATAAATAGATAAAATAAATAAATAGATAAAAAAGATAGAGACAGAAAAAGGGAGAAAATGAGAGGGAAACAGAGAGAGAGAGAGAGATGATGTTTACACATGTTTCTAATAATTTTCCAGTTCAACATATTGAACATTTATTTAAAATTAGTCGAATAAAATTTTATAATTTAACATTTTTTAAATTTCCAAATTTACGAAGTCGTTTATTTTTAAATCAATATAATAAAAAAACTGCATAAATTAAATTATTACATTAACTTTTATTTTTATATATACATTTTTACGCCTAATTTTGAGATTCAAATTAGAAATTTGACGCCAAATTTTGAGATTCAGAGATTAATTCAGTAATACCAAGATTAATAATTCACGGATAAGATAATGTCATGATAATTTACATAATTCACAGTAATCTATTATTTTCATTTCATTATATAAATCGTAAAAAAACTGATGTATAATATAAACATATATATGTATTTCCTTCAGAATACGTTCTCATCATTCATAAATGCATATAATGGTTTTTTGAGAATCAGTATGATTTTATTCAGATATTAGAAAAAACTTGACTAAAAGTGATTAACAGCTATTGCATTAGGATTCTCTTACTTTGAAAATATAACGTGATTTGCAAATATTATGCAATGAATTATTATAAGAAAATTTTTAGTTATGTTTTGTAATATATACATATATAATATATTTTGATAAAAATATTTCATTTGTTAAAATCTAAATTTTTATATTTATAACTCCTAGAAGAATTTAAATAAAAATCTTTTATATATACATATATATATACAGGGTATTAGTTAAGTATGTTGCCATACTCAACAGAGCGATTATTTGGTTTATTTCAAGTAAAAAAGTCCATATAAACATGTGTCTTAAACGGCTTAGTTTCTGAAATACAGGTGAATGTTCGCAAATGTTTGACGAAACATGAGGCAAAGCATATTTATGCAGAAAGATATCCCCAACGCAATTTACCATGTCATACATTCGCAAATATTCATCGCTTCGAGAAAAGAATTCTTTCATAAGGAATAGCCTGGTTTTTTCTATTTCTAACTAGTTTAAACTGTATTTCTTTCAAATAAACAAATTATTACACGTTTAAATTTTTTTATTTCGAAAACTAAGCTGTTTAGGATATATGTTTATATTTTTTACTTGAAACTTTTTTACTTGAAATAAATCAAAGAATCGCTCTGTTGAGTATGGCAACATACTTAACTAACACCTTGTATATATATATATATATATATATATATATATATATATATATATATATATATATAATAATATATAATATATATATATATATATATATATATATTATATA
>NW_012130107.1:1581142-1588687 GCF_000143395.1 Atta cephalotes | reverse complement strand
GTAGTATATATTAGTTATTTTTATTTAGTTTAACTTTTAACTTTATTAATTAATAAAAGTAATAGTCTATGTAGTAGTAGTAGACATACTAACTAACTACTACTATATATATATATATATATATATATATATATATATATATATATATTTCGTTGCATAAAATTAACGATATAAATAATTTTACATATATGCATATGAGCATAAGCAAATTATAATGATAGTATAATATTCTAAAGTAAACACTACTATATATACATATACATTATTAATAGAAATACCAAATTAAAATAATCATTATAAGCAAGACAAATTTTATGTATTATTATTGCAAACCCATCGCATTAAAAAATTGAGAACGAGGTTTTATGAAATATGAAAGTAAGCGTATATAAACCTTGAGTTCTGCTTTTCTCTCGGATGCAATAAATTTATTTTTTAAATTCTTTTTAATGTAGATAATGATTCTACTATAAAAATGATTAATTATTAACATATTATTACAAAACTTACTGAATTTGCTTAGATATATTTCATAAAAAACAAAAATAAAACTACTTCGTTTCCAAAACTTTTGTATGAGCAGTAAAGAGGAAAGAAAAAAAATAAAAGTTTCTAACATATTACAACGTAAGCATTTTAAGATAAAATATAATAACAAAAAACATTAAAACATATAGATTTAAAATTGCAAATTAAAACTTATTCTTTAATAAGTATAATTCTTAATCTCTCTCTATTTAATAAGTATAATTCTTTAATAAGTGCATATATACATAATCATTGTTAAATATATATGATTAAAATATTGAAATAATAATATTTAAAAATAATATTTACCAAAATAAGTTAAAAATAAAATTAATTATAGATGAATTATAGATGAATTATTAAAAAAAAGCATCCGAAGTTGCTGAGCTCTCGTCCATGATCAATTCTGTTGATTTAAATTTTAAATAAGCGCTATAACTGTATTTTTTTTATTAACATCTTTGATATACGAATCGAATTCAATTAACGAATTCAATTGATTTTTTTTTTATCAAAATTCTTGTTTTACTTCTATTTTTCTCTTTCTTCATACACTCTTTGATCATATATTGCTTATTTGCTCCCTCATTTTCTACTTTTATGTTATATATAATTATTACACATATATAATTATTACGAATTACAATATATATACTTATTATCCATTTTAACATTATATTTTATATAAATATATGTGTGTTGATTGAGAATAAATAAAAATTAATTCATTCTCAATATATTGGTCAGTATTCATAGTAGGTTCTTATATATTAAAAAAGTACAGTCTTAAGATACAGTCATAAGCTAATCAGAGAGCTGTATTAATATCTTAAAACGGTCATTATTTAAAACGATCTTAAAATAAAAACACTGTGAACAGTAGAAATTTATTTACGCAGATGACATAAAGAATTTATAAGTTTAATAAAAAATGTCATCTAAATTTAGAATCTCTATATGTATTACGATTATAAAGTGATACTTTATTGATAAGAAACAATATTAAGTTTCATTTTCTCCGGCATTATAAAAATTCGTATTGATTGCATCTATTGTAGTAATAGGAAGATTGTGATGCAATAGGAAAATGAATGTTATCTCATTATCTTGAATTCTCCCCTTTTCATCACATTAGCACGAGTTTACGAACTTGATGACCAATAATGCTGCAGTGAATGCAGACACTGCAGTCAATGCAAAAACTGATGTAATATTTTGATTACTGTTTGCGATATCATACAAGCTTTTTCTCTCTTACTTCCTAAGGAAGACTGCGTTTACAAATGAGGAGATGAGAATAAAGGCCTAATTATGAAATCTTAATATTAATAAAAATTAAAATAATTTGCTACTTTTTTATTCACAAACGAATAATATCAAATAAATTTATATAATATCTTTAAGAAGTTATATGTTACAATACTTTTCTATTACGATCAATATTACATGAAAAAGCTAATTGACGAAAAAAGGGCCTAAGTAGAATTGTGCCTTTATTTCGCCCATCCCCTCAATTATAAATCTCGGGAAAACCAATTTTAACAAACAATTCAATGCCATTATATTATAGCAGACTATACAAGCTTAATTTAATGATAATGCGATTTTTATTACAATTTATATCGCAATAACGATAAGAACGACTTCCAGTTTTTAATGGGATACAAAAATAAATAAAGGAAAAATTACGTAAAGAATGTTATAGCTATAAATTATGGTTTAGAATTTATCGTTTATGATAGTTTTAGTGTGTTCTTAAATAATAATGCTAAACAATAAATATAATATTTTATTTATATAAATACATTATAGGAGTAAATTATAATTTAAGGATTATAACAGAAAAGATCTGTTATTATGCAAATAAAAGTATTGAGAGTTTACGTTTAAATTGTTTATTCTATTTCTTTTATTGAACTGTAAATAATTGAAAAAAGAAAACAAACGTTTTATCGTTTGTTTTCAATAAAAGATAATAAAATATCTTAAATAATATACTTTTTATTTTTAAAAATTCATAGTTTTCATGCAAAAAATATGTAATATATTAATTATTTTTTTATTACCATATTCAATCGTTTAATCATTTCCGTATATTCCATATATTCTAGTAATTCTTCAATGTAGAAGGAACTTAGCAGGAAAAGATATTTCGGCGAAAGAGATCACCTACGTTGGGGACTTCCCATTATATCTTTCAACTTGGAACTTCCACGCATTCTTCTATGCTCGCTTAAACGACAAACTAGAAACGTCATGCGTGTTACCTTTTAGTCTAGAAGTTGCATTCTTCTACTCTTCTTGACTGAGAAATTAGATATCACGAGCGTTACTCATAATTAATTAAACGTTCTATTTCATTCCTATTTCTCAATATATATTTTTCCAATGACATCACAATATTGATATCACATATGTACATTAATTATTTCATAATTATCTTAAAAAACATAATTGGCTTGTATGAGCGTGTGATTATGATTTTATTATAAAGATTTTATTATAAATTCAAATTATACAGATTTAAATTACATAAATTACGAACTAAGAAAACTTCAATCTTTTGTAAACAGATCATTAATATGCTATGAGATTATCATGTGAGTAAATAATTAATATCAAGTTTCATTTAGTAAAGATTATATAATTTCATATAATAAAAACTATATAATTTAGGCATAATTTTTATGCTGGAAAGAAAAAAATTTAATCGTACGTCATGGTTTACATACCATAATAAAAAAAATAAAATCATAATGAAATAAAAAAATTAATCTTAAAACTGTGCAAAATATGAATAAAATTTTCTGATTCTCGGAAATTATATATAAAATATGGGAAAAAAATATTAAATCCTGCTCGCAAGATATCCCAGAAGATATTGACGGGGGGCAGACAACGGACAGAGTAGTGTAGAATAGTAAAGATAATAATAGTGGTGGCGGTATGAGGGACAATTCAGAATCCGTAGTCGGTTCTATATAAGAGTACCAGCCATATCAACCGGAGGAGACATTCTCTCTTAGTAACCAGCCCGCTGATGACCAAACATTAAGATCGTTGAGTACAAAAATCGCGTCGCCAAGTTGTGTGATTATCGCGTCACGAAGAAGAAGAGTCCAAAAATAACCGGTATAATTGGAAAGAAATCATCTAGTGAGAAAAAAGAAAACTAGGAGAGACAATAAGAGGAGCAGAAAAAATTAACGAGAAGTGCGTGCTTTCAGAAAGAAACTATCGAGTAGAATCGAGTGTTCGATCAAAAGGCAAGAAAAGTATATATACGAGTGAAAGGGAATTGTCGTATTTCGACAGTCATTGGTAGTGCGAGCAACGAAGTAAAAGTGTTAACTCTCTCTGAAATTGAATTGTCGAAAACAAATAGAAAATCAAACAGAACAGAGTGATAAGGTGAGTGTCGACACGAAGTATGAATCACGGAAACTGTTTTTAGTACTAACAAATTACACGGTGAATTAATAAAAAATTAAAACTTTTATTGCTATAATATGATATTATAACAATACAAATAATTAGAAATTCATTTTAGCTAGCTATATATTTGTTCCAGATTTGTCGATATTACGTAAACACATTATTTAAATTGTGATAATTATTAGAGAGAGAAACCCGCTTAAGCAATCCGCGCTCACATTAACAAATTTCGACATTACCATACATTGTATTAAGCACTTACGTTATTATCAATTCCGGTTGTTATAATTGATCTACTTTATTATACAAAATATTTAAAAATCCGCAAAGTTGGAACGATTGATAGTACTCGTTAAAAAATTAAAAAATCAATGCAAATCGGAAAATTAATCTTGTCAAATATTAAGGAAATTATTTTTGATTTAAAATTATTATAAAAATCACGAACTATAAATTATTTTAAAAAAATCACAAAAATGTTAACGATTATTATCATAAAAATGCTCACGAGATAATAATAAGTTTAATATTATCACAATTTAGTCATAAAAAGAGTAAATTAAATTATAAATTTTATTAAAATCATATTTCAAATTTCAATAACGGCATCTCAGTGTATATTAAGATTAAACAGCTCGCTCTTTTTTCTTTGCTTTTTATCCAATAATGTTTGCATATAATAACATTGAATTAAATAAATTATAAGTGCGACATGAATATTATACAGGCTTTGACATGTATATGTATAACCTTCCTCTACATGTGAATTTCGTTTTCCTTTTATCGATTCAAGGCGAGAATTCCGATGATGCCTTTTTTTTTCCATTGATATATTTCTACGTGTAAAGAATCGTGTATTTTCACGTGTAAAGAAAGATCATGTTTCATCTTAGAATTTTCTACAGCGCGCCTTGCTGCACTTATATGCAGCCATATATTTCAAGAATGCAAACTATGTCTTTTTGTCATAGATATGTTAATAACGCTTGTCTTGTAAATACTTTAATTGCCACTATTGTAATTGTTTTTATGAAACTATTAATGGAAATGTTAATTATTCGATTAATCCTATATAGGATCGAGAATTAATTATTCGTAATGAAAAACGTTTATTAATTAGAAAAACTCAAACGGATATTGTTAATATTTCTCATAATAATAATTGAAAAGAAAATTATCATGATTACTATTGCATTATTATTCTGAAGAATTATTACAATAATTATTACATTATCCATTCAGTAAAATTAGATTCGTTAGAAATTTGAACAAATTATTTGCAATTGTTTAAGTCTACAAAAGTCTTTTCTTCGATTGTATTAAAGATATAGAAGATTTTTCTTACACATATAATATCTATATAGTAACTTACACACACACACACACACACACACACACACACACACACACACACACACACACACTATACACGCACCACACTACCACACACACACACACACACACACACACACACACACACACACACACACACACAAAATTAATATATATGTTGACTATCTTCAGACATAAATTTAGTACAATTCATATTCAATAAAAAAATAATTTATTCCTAAAATAAATTAATCCAGTCGCGCATATTTCATATCACATATTTCTTTCATCATAAAATATAAACTTTTCCTTTATAAAGATTTCATATAAGATCCTAAAATTTGCAAAATATTATAGGTAGTTCTCAAGAAATTAATAAATTAAAAAATATTATTTGTAAATTTTTATTTTAAACAATAATTTTTTAGATACAATAAGAATTTAAATATGATCAATTACAAATTATGTTTAGATAGCCATTTTCATGAATTGTGCGTGTGGTGATCATTGATGAACACTTCAACGCGTTCACTAATACCATAGATGACCATCCAAACATAGTTTAAATTGTAATTGCCCATATTTAAACCATTAGAAGCTATTGCTTAAAATAAAAATTTACAAATAACTTTTTCTACTTAATTTTTCGAAAACTTTCTTGCTATAATTCGCGAATTTTTGAATATCCTATATATGAAGTGATTAATTAAACTTTATCAACTTCAAAAAATAATGCACAAAAATTAACATTTTATACAATTGATTGACAGGTTGCAATTCGCAAATTAAATCATTGCAGCAACAAAGTTGCTCGAAAAAATAAGCTATAAAAGTTTCCAAGCAGTAATTTTTGATATTATTAAAAATTAGTTAAATATAGGTTACGATTAAAATACGGTTGTCTGTCCATGAGTCACGTAGTTAATGATTCGTTCACTTTACTCTTTTACAGACATTAGACATTAGAAGGATTGTGTACGTAACTATGCGTAATGCCGTTTGTTGAATGTTATATTAGGTGTGGGAAAAAGTTCGTGGAGTTTTTTTAATGCCATCTAACGGGAAAAACGCCACGAACTTTTTCCCATATATATTTGTTGTAAATTAGTTGATGCGATTAATAAACAAACATAACGAATAAAACAAATCTGTGATGACAAATTTGTCGGAATTATAACTACTATATCATTAATTTATATATGACAATATCAATGGGATAAATTAATAAAATTTTAATAGTTGCAATCAGGTGATATATATATATACATAAATTGTTATTTTATTAGAATATTTCTAATATTTATGTACTTTAATTAAGGCATGTAATTTGAAATTTGTGCATTTATATGTAAGACTTAATTGTTTTGTATTGCAGCTTGTTCTTTCCTAGTTAAAAATCATTCGTTAGATGTATCTGATTATGTAAACAATACAGTCGGAAGTATTTAGTCTCTTTTAATATGACTAGTTAACACATTAAAAATTAGATATCAACTGTTTGTTAAATTTAAATTACTAAAGCTTCGTGATATGTTGAGCTTTCCGTTTGAAGTGAGTTACTTTTGGTTTTTAGTTTGAATTGTTTTTAATTTTATCTTGCAAATTAAAACTGCAGTTAGGAACCTGATAGTGACTCTTGGCAAATCGCTCAATGAAAATGAGATAGGATCAGATATAATTTTGCTGAAGAACTCCAAAGAAAGCCAAAGAAAAAAACTTAAAATAAAGAAATTTAAAATAAAGAAGACATTGTGCAATGGAAAGTAATTAAAGTTTGATAACTGAATCATTAGTTATCTCCGTCTGCTTTGACTCTCATTAGCCTTAAATTTATTATTTATTTTATAATTCCACCTGTCATGCTTTATAGTAACATATTTTTATATTTTTATAATTTTCAAGTATGGTTATTTTGATGAATAAAGTACGGTTATTTAAACCGTAGATTTGCTCATGGACATATTCTATGGGTTTGCTCGACTTGTAGTGTAAAGTATAAAGTTAGTCGTACGAAGACTTTGAAGTAGTGCAAGTTACATGTGTATATCATATACATATATAGTATACATAAGTTCAAATAGTTTACGTAATTTTTTCACCAATGTTAATATAAATAATAATATATTTTTTCTTCTTACTTATTGTGTATAGAGTACTTCTATATATATATATATATATATATATATATATATATATATATATATATATATATATATATATATATATATATATAGTATATATATTATTATA
>NW_012130107.1:1560472-1581122 GCF_000143395.1 Atta cephalotes | reverse complement strand
TAAGTTAATAAATTAAAATTAAAATTAAATTAATTTTTATTTTTTACTTTTCTTTACTTTACTTTAGTTAGTAGTAGTAGTATACTATATATATATATATATATATATATATATATATATATATATGTATATTATATATAATTGTATATATAATTGTCAATCAGTATGAATCTTTATATGACTGATAAATTTTTAGTTTTGAATATTTTGATTTTATTTTTATTTTTTTACAAATTTACATTTATAAACAATTGTTTATAAATGTAAATTGATTGATTGATTGACAATTTAAATTTTTAAATAAAAATAAATAATGCAAATAATAAAAATCAATATGAAATATCATTCATGTTGTTGAGGACTATAATGAAAATTTAAACATCTAGAATATTTAATTCTTTAAGGTTCAACATTATACTTTAATTTTAAGTGAGGCTTAAAATTCTCTTCTATTCTGTCTATTGGTTTTAAAAAAAGAAGGATAAATTTTTAAGCTTCGCTTAAAGTTAAAATAACTTAATAAGTCGAATTTCAATAAAAAAATTATTTACGCAATAACATTGATATTTTAACATAAAATATATTTTCCAATTTTTTATAAATTTTTTAATTTAATGAAAAACTAAAAAGAATCAAAGAATAGATATATAAAATTAAAAAGATGATAATTATTTTAACAAAATAATGACACGTATGTATATCACCTGATTACAACTAATCATATTTTATTCATATTAATATTGTGATACACAAATTAGTAACATAGTAGAGATATAATTCTGGTGAATTATAAATTTAATCTAATTCGTACGTTTATTTATTAAAACAATATCGATTAATTCGCTATAAATATTAATCAATTACGTGGACATTACGCACATAATGTACAGTTAAATATCTAATAATAAGTGCGTAAAATGAGTAATACTTGTCTGTCGAAGTGTGATCCAAGGATAGATAACCGTTTAACAATAATCTATAATTGTACAATTTTAAACCTTTATCAAAAACTATTATTTGGAATGACAAATGCAAATGCTTTATAACTAATTTTTTTTTTAATATTTTTTTGCTGTTATATTTTAATTCGTAAATTTCATTTTATGTTTATAAATTATTAATAAATAATTAACTATTAAAATTTTCATTGTAAATTAAATTTTAGATTTTTGCTGATACAAGCAAAAAATTACAATTTCTTCGAACGCCTAAAAATGGGTACTCTGCAGCAGCAGTCAATCTTACAAGGTCAACACACAGGAAGGAATCAGAAGAAAGATTTAGTGCACGAATTGTTCAGTCATGCAGCAAAATCCCATCCAAATCAAATTGCGATATATTATGAAGGTAAGACTTTTCTCGATATAAAATATAATAAAAAATACATCAAAGAAGTGGTCTAAAGTATGATTATAATAGAAGTTTAACTAATCAGTTGTATTAAATAATGTCTATAATGCGAAATTTTGCGCATTGTATGCGAAAGAAAATCTATATATATCTAAACATTGTTGGAAACTCGATACAGATGACACCGGACAGGAATATAAACTATCTTTTAAAGAATTGGATAACATCACTAATCAGTTGGCACGAGCTTTACAAAAGTACGAAAAATTCGAAACTACTTCTCAGTCTCTAATAGCTGTCTGCATGAAACCGTCGCATCGACTTCCAACTATATTACTTAGTATTCTAAAGGCAGGAATGGCTTATCTACCTTTGGACGTGGAATTTCCCATGTCTAGAGTGAAACACATTCTCGAGGAAGCGCAACCATTAATAATACTGGTTGAGGAAGGAGGTAAATTTTTGTTTCTACAGAATCCAAATATTTCAAAACAAATATAAAAAGTTTAATATTATTATTCAGTGCCTAAATTAGATATAAATTTTATATAATTTTTTTAATACTATTTTTCAATTATTAGTCTACTTTTTATTTTTATTTCATAATTTATTTTTTATGTAATTTTATTACTGAATTTACCTAAAAGAAAAGAATCATTTAAGTGAAGCAGACTAATGTTTTATAAGTAATCTTCATTAAAATCAAATTTCAGCAATATCATATTTTTAATCCCAAGTTATTAGAAATCTCAAAAATAATTAATTCTATATAAGTGATTCATCGTGAATCATAGTATTATCTGTAATATAATATAAACAAAAAATAATTTACTGTTTTTTCTTTTTAAGTTTCTATGAATCTAAAGTATCTTTAAATAGCTGAATTTGAAATCTCAATTCTTTCTTTTATTTCTTTAATAAAACTTTAATGTAATTTTAAAAATATCTAATCAAGTATTAAGTGTGTTACATTTTCATTTTATTTAATATTTATATAACAATTTCACATAATTGATTTCAATTTGTACAAAATTTCATACAAATTTCATAACATCAAAGTCAATTCTACTAAACTTTTACATTCTTCGTTGAATTAAATATATGTAATTAAAAATAAGCGTGAGATATCTACATAATAATTCTCAATTATAACGTTGTTCTTAGCACAAGGTCGTATGTCTATATAGATCTATCATATCTATTTCTAACAAGCAGATTACTTTGATATTACTTTGAAAGCGAATAATGAATAATTTAAAAATAATTTACAGAACGCGGAAGATTTTATTATTCCTTTAGCTATAAATATACGCAAAAAAACCTTGAGTTTTTACGTTTCATTTTGATTGGATATAATTGAAGATAATAGATTTGATATTTCTTCCGCTTGTACTTATTTCTTCAATGTGAGAACAATTAAATAAAAATACGATTCCACTTTTAGCGGATTTATCTATCCATGAAGGAGCTTTAATCGTAACGTATGAAAAACTTCTAAAAGATACTAAACAAGAACAAGAAAATGCATTACAAACCAAGGAGGATTCGAATCAACTTGCTATCGTTCTCTATACTTCTGGAAGCACAGGAGTTCCCAAAGGTAATATTGCAATTTTGTGCAAATTATACAATAGATAACAATGCTAAAATATATTATTTAACGCGTAATAATCGTTTTTATTCATCTTAATTAACGCCAGGGGCGGCGAAGTAAAATTTTTCAGTGTATGGAGTTCCCGAGAATAGATTGAGAGAGAGAAGAGAAAGGAGGAGAATAAATATATTTCATTCTCACATATATCTTTTCTACATGGCAAAAGTAGTCGTTCTAATTTTATTTTTTTTAAATAAAATTATTAATGAGCTCCTTCATATTTAACTTACCGATCATTTCTCAAATGTATTCTAAATGTACAATATCGCAATATGATTTAAATGTTTTTATTTCATTCGATTTCAGTCGATCGAAGATAACTTTTTAAATATCTTAAATAAGAAAATGATCTTTCATTCGAACAAGTTGATATAGGAATCGTTAAAAGAACGCGAATAAATTTTACGTATTCTGATATAAAATCTTGGGATTGTCATATAAAAATTACACTAAATCCTTCAAGCAATGCAGTGGCAATGTTTGTAATTTCTAAATTTCTCCCCGAAATATCATACAGATATGAAATTCAATATATGAAATTCCATACATTAAATCATTCAGCTACAAAGTACTCCAATCATACTGGAGTTGCCGTTCATAATGAATGCTACCCGTAAAATGTTTTTAAAATGTCGCGATCTCATATTTTCAATGTTATGTATGACGAATAAAAACAGCTCATTTATTATAAAAGGATATTAGCTTTAATTACTACATCAATCACACAAAGAAAAAATATAAAAAAAAAATTGAAAACGATTACCTATTATATAATTTATAGTTTGAAAAAGAGCGAGACTCATTTGTAATATACATATTTATCTTCTTAAAGGTGTGCTTATACCTCATACTACTCTATTGAATCGTCTACAATGGCAATGGAGGGAATTTCCATATGCTGACGATGAAGAACGATGTGTTTTCAAAACTTCTCTTACTTTCGTCGACAGTGTTCCCGAAATTTGGGGACCTCTTCTGCAAAGCCGTACCTTAGTAATTGTGCCGAAAAATGTAACTAAAGATCCGGAAAAGTTCATACCACTTTTAGAAAAGCATCAGGTAAAAATTCACTAACTTATCGTGTATAATTATAATACAAATTTATTTTTTAAATTATAATTTTATATAATGCAATTAACAGAAATTTTACATCAATTTGATAAAGTAAATTGAATGAATAGATCTTCGAACTCTATAAAATTTCTCTATAAAAATAATTTAAAATGTATAAATTCTTTTGCAATTTTTTATATTTTTTATAATTTTTTATGTGATTTATGTAAATTAATAATATAACTTAATTTGTGACAAAGAGAAATTTATGTTTTAGATACAACGTTTAGTCCTTGTGCCATCGTTATTGCGTTCATTGCTCATGTATTTAGATTTGCGAGTGAGTATAAAAAGCTGTATTATACATGTATTACACATTTCAATACTAGTTCGAAAATGGTCAACAAATTTATTTATTGCATTTAAGCAAACCACAGAATATATGAAAAGCAATACGCTTAGATAAAAACCAATGCATTTACGATTCGGTAACTCCCAGATCAACGTGTAGATCTCGCAACTGAGAAATTCTTCTATTGTGTAAATCAATGTAATTATGCTCGAAAATTACGCAACGCAGATAACAAGCATTTGATTAAATATTTAATTATCATTATGTTATCGAGCTATTTATTAATAAAGAGAATAAATCGTGCTAATTATCCTAAGTGAAAATAATTAAAATTTTTATGACGTTATCTTTTTTCATGGAATCTTATATTAAAATGCAGCATGAACATAATTTCTATATGTTATTATTGTAACTCAAGACATCTGAGACACTGTTATACAATAAGAATTTCCGCCTCGTAACTTTAATATTTGTCATTACTTTGTATAGGATAATAACAACGTTCTCGGTCGCTTGAAACTCTGGATCTGTTCCGGGGAAACCTTATCGGTCGCATTGGCCGATCAATTTTTTGCCACGTTTGACAATAAGGATAAGATATTAGCTAATTTCTACGGTAGCACAGAAATCATGGGCGACGTTACATATTATTTATTAAATAAACGGGCACAATTACAAGGAATGAAGAAAGTGCCAATCGGTATGAATAATTCTTAATCGCAAATATATCATGATTTACTAACTAAGAATACATCTCTCGCCTAATATAATAACAAGCTTAATAAAATAATAAAACAGTATTGTAAAAAATAAAATAATAAAATATAACAAAGTATTTAATTAGTTTCTAAGCTAATAATAATTATAAAAATACGCTTTTCAATGAATTATTATTATTAATAAATACATTACTAAATAATAATGAACAACATTTACACATCTTGCTATGTCTTTTGTTATAGGAAAACCGATTGACAACTGCATAATTTATCTCGTA
Source organism: Atta cephalotes (assembly GCF_000143395.1). Classification (NCBI taxonomy): domain Eukaryota; kingdom Metazoa; phylum Arthropoda; class Insecta; order Hymenoptera; family Formicidae; genus Atta; species Atta cephalotes. The sequence continues at coordinate 1,575,716 of NW_012130107.1, read as the reverse complement.
AACAAAGATATGCGACTGGTTCCCCAGGGAGAAGTTGGAGAATTGATAGTAGCTGGAAGAAATCTTGCTGCGGGTTATATACGCGAACGAGATACACATAAATTTTTGGACAACCCTTACGCCATCGATCCAGGTGAGAAAATAAAATAACGCAAAAAGGAAATCGAATGTCGCGTCTTTCGAACTTGAAGAATTTACTGTAAATTGTCCCTTTCATAATGTCGATTTCTCTCATAGACAAAAATATAATCTTTTAGTTAGTTTAGAATTACAATTTCGATATGCATACAAGTAACATAAAAATATGCTGATTTGTTTGTAGAATATTCAAAAATCTTTCGTACGGGCGATTACGCTAAAATTGTTAAAGAGTTGATAATTTATGAAGGACGAATAGATTCGCAGATCAAGATTAGAGGTCACCGTGTCGATCTCACGGAAGTCGAAAAAGTGATCACCAGAATATCTAATATCGATAAAGTCGTGGTTCTTTGTCACAAACCTGGTGAACTATCACAGGTAAATATTTCAATATACAATATACGTGCACAAAAGGAAATGTATTTGTGATAAAAAATTCGTAAATAATAATTCTTTTAAATTTAATTTTTCCTAAACATCTAAACATCTTAGAGAATATTTAAATAATGCGTCTATCTTTTTAATCGCTTTAGATAAAAAAATCAATCTTCAATAATTTTGATAGCACGTAATCTTGCATTATAAAAAAACCGATATAATTTATCAATTGAATATTGATAAATAAATTCATAAATTGAATATTCAATTTATTTTAATAAACTATTTCATTATACAGTTTCATGACTTTTAAACATATTTCTTTGTTGGCAATTAACTTATCTACATATTCTATAAATACCGTCTTTAAATCACTAAAAATACAAAAAATATTAACATTAAATATTATTAAAAATGTTAAATTAATTTGCACGGATAGATTTTATAATTTAAATGTTTAGGCATTAATAGCCTTCGTTACCATTATGGATGGGACAAATTTATCCAATTTGGAAATCGAAGATTTTCTTCAAAGGACGCTTGCGCCATATATGTTACCACAAGTTTTTATTATTGATCACATACCTCTTCTAACCAATGGAAAAACGGATCGACAGACATTATTACAGAAATATGAATCATCTTACTCTAATAATGGTATGTTGAACTAATTACTTTATATCGTTAAGTAAAATATCATATACATCGTGATATTTCTTTAAGCTATTAAGTAAAATGAAATATTAATTATTTCATTATAGTTACATTTTAATCACAAATAACTGTTTATCTTTTAAAAGTACGTATTTTTAAGTTACAATGTGAAATTGTGTATCATGGTTCTATCAAGCAAACCAGTTTATGAATATTTATTGTCTTTCTTTCAATTTTAACATGAATCGCTACATATATTTGAGATTAGAATAACCTTTCTAATCTTTTCTATAAAATAAGTTAATTAAGTAACAAAATGTAAAAAAAAATAAAAAATAATTTATTTTGTTTCATTTTTTCATGTTTTATTTCTTACTGAGTAACTAATTTTGCATATTAGATTTGCAACAATTATGTTTGGTTAAACAGAAGAATAAGAAGATATTTTAATAACAATTTTTAATCTATAAATCTCTCTACTTTTTCATAAATAATTCAAATATACAAAATAAATTAGTTATTACATAATTTCTTTGAATTACAAATAAAGAAAGAATAATTCATTTTTTAACTCAAAAGATTTATGTTTTACTGGTTGAGCTCAAATATTTTATTCTAGAAGACGACTTTTCTACGAATTGCGATTATAGCGGCGTTCCAAATCAAGATCTTGCAAAAGCCTACATCCTCTTTCCGACTATCGCATCTGTAATCGGACGTAGTGGTCGAGTGTTGGTAACGTTACACTCGAATTTTTACGAGCTTGGTGGAAATTCCTTGAATTCCATTTATACCGTGACCAAGTTAAGAGATCAAGGTTATCAAATCGGTATTACGGATTTTATTACCGCGAAAAATTTAGCTGATGTATTAAACCGAATGAAGCTCATGTCATCTGATGAAGAACCTCTGAAAGAAACCATTGATCAAAAGCCATATGTCTTTGAATCATTAAGTGATTGTCATAAGGAGGACGCGATCGAGTAAGTTGGGCAAAATTCAATTTTAAGTTCAACAATCATATGTGCTTGAATCAATTAGAGGACATTTATTTAAATTTGCAGAATAATCACAGAGAGCTTTTATTCAAAAGCCGATTTGGAACAGTGGTTAATACCAGATATAACAAAGGGTGACTATCGGGAATTAATGGAAATTATGTGGGAGTTTTATGTAGAAAAAGACCTTAGTTTTGTGATAAAGTCGGCGCAGAGTAGCAAAATAATCGGAGTTGCTCTCAACTTTGATCTTTGGGATGAACCTGCAGTGGTACTGAAATCTAAATTAATGATCATTTTTGATTTTCTCGAGTATGTGGAGGGACCGATCAGAGATTGCAAATTACCAAAGAATAAAGGTCAGATAATTCACATTTCCATGATGGGGACAAACATTGATTTGAGTCCCGCGGAGAACGTGCTTGTAATGAAACACATGGAAGAATATTGTTTGCAACTCGCCAAACAAAAAGAGTACATGGGAATTTTCACCACAAATACTAGTCCGCTCACACAGGTAAACGATGAACATAATTCTTTGATAACTTAGCTGATAATATCAATAATAACAAAGAAAGTATTTATTATAATACATAATTTTGCGAAATTCATGACTTTTATTTTTTTATGTAAACTTTAGCAACTTGGTACGGACGTACTCGGTTATGAAACAATGCAGATATATCAAGTGAATAAATACGAAACTCCCGAAGGATATAAACCTTTCGGTAAAGCTCCTGACAGTCAAGTAGTAATTTGTGCATTGAAGATGATCAACTAAAATCATTTTAATAAATATTAAATAGTGTGAGAAGATAGTATTATTTATTAAAAGTAAATGGTTGTTCCATCTTTCGAACAAACTTCAGCTCATTGTCTTACTCTCTTGTGCACTCTCTTACTTTCTTATGCTCTTATTCTTTTACTATTTTGTTTATTCAGTAGGTAAATTATCTCGTAGTTTATCTGAAGAGGGAACAACGGACCCTAAATAGTGTAAACATGAACTGCTATCTTTATCGATGCATCTAATCATTAATAATCCATTAATTTCAAAACATTTTCATATCGCATTGTTGTTTGCTATAAATATCAATGATAAACGTATCAAAATAATTTCACGAAACAGCAACTGACCGATTATTTATATAGACTATTTGTCAAATATAACTATTGTTTTTTCATTATTGTTCCTCATTGCTTTCCATAAATCAGAAAATTTTTTAAGATTATTTACTTTAGTGTAAGAAATCTATTTTATTAATATTTGTATATAAAAATGCGATATAATTTTCGAAAATTTTAATTATAAAAAAATTTTCTAAACTTAATAATTGCATGTTATATTGTAATATTTCACCAATACAGACGCATAAATTTCAATAAAAATATTAATTAAAACATTTTAATAAAATGTAATAAAAGTTCATTGCAAATATTACAATAAATATTTTTACTAAGCTATAAATTTATTTTGTTTATTATAATCTGTTTTTAAAATGTTAGTAGTACGCTATTATTATTATTTTATCGCGATTATCTTTTTAAATAAAAAGTATTACCCGAAAAGTATTTTAAGTATAAAGTATTATAAAAAAGGAGCGATTTTATGATAAATTGTAAGTTATTTCTTAATATAATATCATTAAATTATTTAGGTTGCAGACTTATTCTTTCATGTCATAATAATGTAAAATAGGAATATAATAATTATTTATTTTACTTCACATAAATAAAGTACAATAAATTTGTAATAAAAATAACACTTTAACGATTGTTAAATAAAAATATAAGTAATATAACATTAAATTAATGCATATTTTTTTAATAAACGTAATATTTTACAAATCAAATACAAATAAATTGTCTTTAAGAGCTGTTAAGGCGTACATAATATATGCATAAAATGATAGATACGCATAATAAAAAAAGCCTTTTAAAGCTTGAAATCTCTATTTTCCAAATCTACTTTAAAAACAGTTATTTTCAAAAGAAATTGCGCACAAATTTTGCAAAAAATTTTGAGAATTTATGCATCTTCGTTTATGTTTGTGTAATGTAAACTTCATTATATCAATACGACCGTTTTTTAAAATACCTGGAAAGTAGAGAGATTTCAAGCTTTAAAAAATTTTTTTAAACATTTCACTACAATGATTTTTCATTAAATTATTGCTATTTGAAAATATTAAAAATTTGTGCAAAAAATTAGTGTTACGGTTTTTTGCGTGTAAGTGTATTCCGTATTTACGAGAATTCAAATCCAGAGTCGAAATGTTTGTAAAGTTTATTGAGAAATGTTTATTAACAATTGTTTTAATTACGAATTACATCTTAATGCGACGAACAAATGTAAAATGAAATGACGTTTTGGGGCAATATGTCACTACTTTTGTAAGAGTAAAATGCCAGTAATCATTTTCTCTAATACATAAGTTAGCACTATAAACAAATGTTTGTTGCATAATTCCGTTGTAACAGGATATCTGTATTAACAAATAATTAATAAATAAACTTAAATGTTTATTTATTTCCTTAGTATTGTATTATATTAATTTATTGCTCAATTCAAAATTCTGAATAGAGAATATAGTTTTTCAATTCATTTTAATGGATTGAATTTTTTTGATTACTGGGAACTTAGACTACTTGTAATACTATGTAAATATAAATAAAATAAAACAAATATTTATTTAAACGTTTCATACTTATATATTATTTTTACTTCTAAAAATGATCCAAAATGTAATTGGATAATATAATACCTAATTATTTCAGTAGATGAATTCATGGGATTGTTTATCGAAAAATATATTTATGCTATTAAAAAACGTATCTCAAAGTTTATTTTACATGTTGTATAACTTAATCTATCAAAGTTATTACTTATATTCTTGTATTGTTTACATTATATTATGTTACGAATGTTTATTTTCATCATAAAAATCATTAATAATATGATTTTATGAATATTTCAAGCGTTTGCTGGATATAATCGCGCTGCCCAGCAAACGAGAATAGATTGAAATGAATTGAAATGGATTCAGATTTTCAGAAATATTGATTCACGAATGTTAAAATGAATGCTTTACAACCCTAAATGCATTTTTATTTATTTATAGGAATTGCATGGAGCATATCTCTATGCCTTTCAATCTAAAAATAATATTACTTTTTCTGTGCACATAAATAATTGTAAATACTGTTTAATTCAAAATTTTGAATAGGAAATGCAGTTTTTCAATCCAATTGCATTCAATTGAATCTAATTGAATCCAATTGAATCCAATTAAATGTAAAAAAGTATTCGCTATTTAAAATACGCATTCAGATAGAAAAAAATTCCAATCCATTCTCGTTTGTTGGATGGGTAACAAACTAAACGATTATCTACACCTATTTGTCAAACGTAATGATTAATGTCTCTTCATTATTGTTCCTTCTTTTATTTTATAGATTAGCAAATTTTTAAAATTACTTTATAATATGAAAATCTATTTTAAAGCTAAAAGATTTAATTATAATAATTATGTTTATATTATTTATCGATTTATATTTGTCATTTGGAATATTCATGTATGAACAATTTTTTATCTGGTAATATATCGCAGTTATACATATATTGTTATAATATATTAAAGTTATAATATATTAGATGTTAAAATTTAATAGACATCCTCGATAGAATTATTTATTAATATTTATTTTTTACAAATCAAGATTGTCAAATACATAAGTGGAAGAGAGAAAGAGAGAGAGAGAGAGAGAGAGAGAGAGAGAGAGAATGAGTGAGTGAGTGAGAAAATAAATAAGAGCGAGTGAGAGAGAGGGAAGCAATTTAAACATAACCTCAATTTCTATCGTGGTTTGACAGCATTCGACATATTATACACTAATAATTTGCTCTAATGGATTAATAGCATTTAGTAGTATTTAGTAATAGAATTGTAGAATACCAAGAGTAAATTTTTACATATAACAAAAGTGTGTGGAGAATAACGAATACCTTAATGTATCATTATTATTGATAATTATTTATCCTTTAGTTTTTTTATTAATTATTTATTTTTGAAAGGCTCGAAAGCTCCAAATGGCACCATTAACGGATTTACTTTCTTGCAGCGTAATAGGTATAGCAATTTTATAAGAAGTTAAAACATTATATATTAGATATTATATATTAGATATTGTACATAATCAAGAATAAAAAATTGCAGAGAAAGATTGTAATGGAGATGTCTTGTGGACATGGTCATATCCAGCTGTTACAGAATCTCAGAAGACTGTAGTCACAAGAAAATGCAATTTGAAATTGGAGCATACATCTCCTCATGTATTTGTATGTGCGAGACATGGACACGATTGGTTCTATATACATTGCAGCGAGGTATTCGACTCTGACAAACTACCGAAGGTAAATATCTTAAACTTTTCTTATTAAAGATCAGATATTGTCTTATAGATTCTGTATAAATAATCTAAATGTTAACTCTCATAATTGTCTCAGGTAAAACAATTTGCATTGGTTCTTTTTGCAAAGGACTTTAATCCACAAAAGTATGAAGTGCTCTCAAGGGTTCTTAGCAAGATGTATTGCAAAACTGGAAAACCTACAGAGATTTTACAGTTATACTTATCTGTATTCACAAAGGGATCATGTTCGACGCAAGAGAATGGAACATTTGTCTCTGATGATTTTAATACTCATCGTTTTGCAGCTAGCACCAATGTCAAAGAGCTGATTAAAACATTTGAATTAGAAACAATTTTGATATATACCGCTCTCTTATTAAAAAAGAAGATTGTTGTATATCATCACAGCCTGGAGCAACTTCTTAAGTGGATAAGAACATTTCCTACGTTAATGAAACACAGGAAAGTTACTGACAACCTTTTTCCTTGGATTGATTTGGTGAACGATGAGTTAACTGAATTGAAGGCATGTATTCCATTAAAAAATACTTTTAATATATTTTTAATAGCAAGAAAATGATGATAAAATGGTGATAAATAAGATGTAATTTTTTTACTCAGAATAGACTGCAGGAGCAAAACATTATTATTATTGATATTATTACTATGTTATTGATATTATTATTATTATTATTATTATTATTATTATTATTATTATTATTATATGTCATTCTTAATTTCATTGCTATATATAATAATTATTATTGTTATAGAAATATTCATACTATGTGGCAGGCTGCAGTAATAGTTCAATATCGTCAAGGATAGATCTGTATGATCTGCTTGTAAATATTCCTGCTAGAGAAATTACTGTAGCACCGCATGCCAAAGGTAAGAAGAAAAAGAAAATAGTCTATTTCATTTATTTTCATATCCATATGTCTTGCAATCTTATGATGCATCATAAGATTACAATGGAAATGTCTCATGGATACGAAAAAAATATATGTTTTTTAATCTATATCTTTATTCATTTTTTTTTTCCAGAAAGTCTTACAATGACAAAAACCCACAAGGAAATAGCCTTGTTCATGGTTCAACTATGTGAAAATCAAAACTACACAGAAGCACAAGTTATATCCGAGATAAGTGACAAAACGCAAGATCTTCTAAATCAATTAACTTCATTAGCGACAGTGCAAACTCCAGATGGCAAAAGAATGATATCCATCGAGATATTTAAAGAGAAAAACTTGGCGCCGGCTGTAGAAAGTTTTCTTATTAATTTGGCCATTGCCGAAAATCTTTTTGTGTTATAATTTTATAAGTCAAAGTCTTTAAACATGTTGAATGCGATGGAGAATAAGAGATAAAATGTATCTATTTCTTGTCTCATGTTAAGCATTCATTATTTGTTATGTTCTACCAACATTTTATGTTCATTGCTTTTGTTTCTTGAACTTTCGATATTGTTAAATATATTTATAAGAAATATTTATATAAGTAAAATTATACAATAAAATACAATAGTCTTATTTGTACAAAAAGCCTGTTTTCTGTATAATTTATAATCACATAAAAAATATCACCTTCTCCAATATGTATTAATGACTATAAATATTCTATCTTCTCAAAAATACTTATCATTTTATAATTATATTTTGGAATAATATTATTTCTATTAATAGATTCATTTTAATCTCAGTTTAATTTACTCTTTATCTGTGTTTATTATATTAGATTAGATATTATTATTAGATTAGATATTATATACTAGAAAATAAAAAATAAGCTAAATTGAGATAATCATTGATAAAAAATAGATATTAGTTGTTTGATCGTAACGTGTTAAATTTAATATTCTAAATGCATCTGATTTAATTTTTTTCCTGAAGCTGTCAAATTAAATAATATTTCTACCAATATAGATTAACTTTTGTCTTAACTTAATTTATTTATTCTTTTCTAAGAATTATTCAAACGCGATGACGCCGGTTCATCATTATACATATATGCGTACCAATCGATTCACTATTCGTGATCCATTGAAACGATATTGCGATGCAACATAAAAGAGTCAACAATTAACCATAATGCAAATTGTACATACCCGATGATGTCGCCTCTGTTGTTCTCCATCGAGGATGATTCCATCGAATCTAATCACACACGGAATTCCAATTAATATAAAGTAGTGTCGTGTCGTAGCAGGGAACGTGATCGTCAGCAGGAAAGGATGATCAGGTTTGTTCTTTTTAAAATTAAAGTTCTTACACGATTCACTTTTCTCTTTTGCTCTCTAACGTAGAGAGAAAAGGACGAAAGATAAAGTACAAGAAGTTCAGCTAAAAAGAACAGATCTCGTCTTTTAAGATCTTCCACCGACGATGATGTCATACGATATTATACGATCGAACACGATGTATGAACGTATTATGACAAACATTCTACGCTCCGCACGGTATTTGTTCTCAGATGATCACAATCGCGAAAATGAGATACGTTTTCTGAGAAATATATACATAAATATACTCGAATGATTCGGAGCGACATGATCTGCGAGACTGCAACCGTCAATGACGGTAATTCGAATGGAAGCGTAACTATCGAGATCTCGAAGACGCGATGCGCAGCCAATCAGCCGCCGACTTTTTGCAATCGCAAGGGGTCGTTCCGGTCGTTCGATTACTACGTGAGTCAATAGTCCATAGCTAAACGTCTCGTCGCAGTAATCGCGAAAATCGTAGACACTGTTGAACCGCTGGCATGCCGAGGATAAAGCATGAATTTAAATACGACAGACGGACGTGATTCGCGCGATTATTCCGCGGTAGAAGCGGTCGCTATTCGCGCGCGACTTTTTCCCGGACGTCAGATCGCTTATTGACTTGCGCATTACGAGAAGCCATCTTTTCTCGGTGGCCGCCTCTTCTATCCGGTACACGCGGTCGAGTAATACGTTGGACACGCGTAATCGCGCGCAAACGGAATTTCGAGACGTCTTTACGACGTCGCGGAGATCTCGCCGGTGTTTATGGTGTTGCTGTAATCGCAGTCGCCAGAAGGAAACATGGCGCGTTACGGACAGAGGCCCGAGAACGCCCTGAAACGGGCGAACGGTAAGTCGTGGGGTTCCGCCTGACGTCCTACACGAGTGTGACATGGCCGATGGCATCAAGTTCTATTGGCCCGCGTGGGGAAAGATAGAAAGCTCGTACCCTCTCGAGGTATTTGCGGAAAACACGAGGTTGCATCCTCCGTTGCTCCCGCTCGAGAGATGATTTCGTAGCTCTTCGATCGACCCTACCGCGTTGCACAGTGTTTTGGAAAATCGGCGTGCCTTCAAGGCTGTCCGTCTCCCGGTGGAGCTGTCTGACCTCTCTCTCACGACCATATGCGTTCACATCGGACGGATCTCGTAATCATCGGAATTACGAAATGTCACGATTATGCTATTTATTCCAAAACGCATGAGACACTCTTCCGATTACACATATAATGATTTTTGCGTTTATTTAGCACATGAGATGCGTGTAAAAATTCTGAAGTCTGGAAAAAGATCTGGCCGAGCTTACTACTGTATTTTATCTTGTAAATTTTATATCCTTTAGTATTAGACATATATGTGTTGCGGATTAATTTTGTTTTCTGTTTTCTAATTTAGAAAGTAAATAAAAAATTAATTTAGTTTCTAAACTAAGTTTAGATCAGTTCTATATCAGTTTCTGAACTATAAGTATAAACTTTTTGAACTTAAAATGAAATAGTTGTATGTTCGATATTTGACAAAAGCAAAAAAGAAAGTGCAGGGTTTAGTCGAGGAATAAAAAGCAGGCCTAAATTTTGTTCATATTACTCCAATGAGTGTGTAGGAGTAAGAACTATGTTACGAGCATGGTGGAGCATGTGATGCGGACAAACTTCCAATGTCTCGTATTTTTTCCTGTCATTAAACCTTGTTTATTACATGTTATAAACAAACAGTTATAAATTAATTTTTATGGTTTCTCTGTTTTTTTTGCAATACCTGGATATATATATTTCACTTTAAGTAGAATCCAGAATATGTAACACAATATACATACAGTTTTGATAGATTAAAATTAATTTTAAGCTGATATTATTCTCTAAAACTTTTAAAGTGACAATAAAATCTCATTCTGAAGACTGAAATCTTATTTTTACAATGGAAAATTATATCATTTTTCCAAGATTGGCTCAATTTTTTCATTCTTTAAAGTGAGATTCTATTCAAAAGAATTTAGAAAGTACTTTCCGTATAACAAATTTTTCAAGCGCGTTAATAGGATAGGTTGCAGGATAAAGAGATTCTCGATTTTGCCTTGATTCTCAATCACAATAAAATATTTTTATATTTGATTAGTCAATTCTTACAACTGCGCTTACGCAATTGTAGAATGAGCTTAGTCGCTATTCAAAATTCTTAATAATTTTTGATATCGTTATCTAATTTTTTTTTCATATAAAACCTATGCAATTATGATACCAGCATTATCTCGTTAAGAATTACCAAGTAGAGATTTGTTGTCAACATTCTATATCTTTCAACACACATTAATAATAATTTTTATAATTATATAAAAATTTATATATTATTTAAAAAATTAATTTAGTTTCTAAATTAGTTTCTGAATAATTTTCTGATAATTTTCTTCTTCTTTTTAAACAGAGTTCATAGAAGTGGGTAAACCAGCTCGAGCATTAGATACATTACAAGAAGTCTTCCGTAATAAAAAATGGACGTACAACTGGTCAGAGTCCGTCTTGGAACCTATAATGTTCAAGTATCTGGACCTCTGTGTGGAATTAAAGAAGTCACACATAGCGAAAGAAGGCTTGTTTCAATACAGAAATATGTTTCAATCTGTCAATGTTGGGAGTTTGGAGAATGTTATACGTGGTTATTTGAAAATGGCTGAAGAGAAGACTAATGCAGCACGCAAACAGAGTCAACAAGCAGTAATTGATATTGATGATCTTGATAATCTTGCCACACCTGAGAGCATCTTACTATCAGCCGTAAGCGGTGAAGATGCGCAAGACAGGAGCGATCGTACTATTTTAACACCCTGGGTGAAATTCTTGTGGGAATCATACTGCCAATGCTTGGAGTTGCTCAGAACTAATGCGCATGTAGAAACTCTTTATCATGATATCGCACGTATGGCCTTCCAGTTTTGCCTCGAGTATAATCGTAAGACTGAATTTCGTAAATTATGCGAGAAATTGCGGAAGCATCTTGAAGAGATATGTAAATTGCCTCCGCTCGTGTCGAATGTTTCTATGAATAAGGCGGAAACGCAACAGCTAAATCTAGAAACTAGATTAAATCAATTAGATTCTGCGATACAAATGGAATTGTGGCAGGAAGCCTTTAAATCTTCGGAGGACGTTCATGGTATGATGAATTTGTCGAAGAAGCTCCCTGTACCAAAAACAATGGCCAATTATTATCAGAAATTGGCTATGGTTTTCTGGAAGGCTGGCAATTATCTGTTTCACGCAGCTGCATTGTTCAAACTTTTACAACTCTCTCGAGAAATGAAAAAGAATATGTCCTCAGAGGAACAGCAGCGAATGGCCAATCGGGTATTATTGGCAACATTGTCGATACCGTTGCCATCCGCGCATCCTGAATTTGATCGTTTCATAGAGACTGACAAGAGTCCGCTAGAAAAAGCTCAAAAGCTCGCGACTCTTTTAGGTCTCTCGCAACCACCAACTCGCGTCTCTCTGTTGAAGGACATTGTTCGTTTGAATGTTGTCGTTCTTGCGTCACCACAGTTGCAAGAATTATATTCGTGGTTAGAAGTGGAATTTCATCCGTTAGAACTCTGTAGCAGAGTCGATTCCGTCATTCAAACGTTACAGGCAGACGAAAACAGTCCGTTAATCCAATATATCCCAGCCTTGCAGGATGTTACACTTGTGCGTCTTGTTCATCAGATTTCTCAAGTTTATCAAACTATACAATTTTCCAGACTCCTGGAACTTGCCAAATTCACCATCGATTTTCACCTTGAACGTCTTTTGGTAGATTGCGTGCGCTATAATGACATGCAGATCAGAATAGATCACGGCAAATCATGTGTTCACTTTGGAGTGGATCTCTCGGAGGCGCAACGAGAAGATCATCCGGACGGTCCGGTATTGCAAGCAATGCCCTCCGAACAAATACGCTGCCAACTGGTAAACATGGCGACCGTGTTGCATCGTGCCATTAATGTAATAAATCCTAATAAAAAGAAATTCGAGCGCGAGAAAGTACGCAATGTGTTGGTTGCTCATTATCATGAAACTAAAATTAAGGATCATCAGAAAATATTAGGCAGGCACAAAATTATCGAGGAACGAAAGGAATACATTGAGCACATCAATACGGTCCGCGAAGAAGAAGAGATGCGCCGACAGGAGGAACTTCAGCGACAACAAATGTTGGCTGAACAGAAGCGACTGGAACAGGAACGGGAGGAACGTGAAAGAAAGCGTCAACAAAGCGAGATTCAGCAGATCAAGGATCGCCATCTCAAAGAAAAGATGCAACAGATTTCACAGACAAGTCACGGGCAAAAGGTGCTGAAGAAACTAGATGAGGATGAAATTAAAAAACTGGACGCGGAACAAATTGCGGCGCGGGAAGCTGAAGAGTTACAGAAAGAGCGCAGAGAGATGCAACAGAAGCTCAAGTCCCAGGAGAAGAAAGTCGATTATTTGGAGCGTGCTAAACGACTCGAGGAGATTCCATTGCTGGAGAAGGCCGTGCAGGACAGGATGCAACAGGCGAAACAACTCTGGCGACAGCAGGAGGATGAGCGAATTGCCGCAGCTATCGAAGAGAGACAGGAGGCTGTCGCGACTCAAGAGCGCTTAGCGCGTATGAAAGAGGATCACGGCATTTTCTTAGCTAAGATCTTAGCTGAGCGTAGAAACATATACACAGAAAAACTGAAAGAATTTGAGAAATTATTGAATGAGGAGCGCGTTAAGCGATTATTGAAGCGCAAAATGGAGCGTAAAGCCGAGCGTAAAGCAAAATGGGAGAAGGAACGCGCAGAAGCTGCAGAACGAAGACGATTGGAAGAATTGCGTATCAAACAAGAAGAGGAAAAGAAACGTCTTGAAGAGGAAAGAGCTAAGAGAGAGGAGGAGGAGAGAATTAGACGGGCCGAAGAGGAAGCCAGAGAAGCCGAACGTATGGCTAAGCTTAAAAAACAAGCTGAGATTATTAGAGCTAAGGAAGCTGAAATTGAACGTAAATTGGAGGAAGAACGATTGAGAGATAAAGAAATGGCTTCAACATGGCGGCGTGGTTTGGATAATGATCGTGATCGCGATCGTGAACGTGACCGTGATCGTGACCGTGACCGTGATCGTGACCGTGATCGCGAACGTGATCGCGATGGTCCAAAACCTTGTGAGTATAATACATTTTCATGTTTTTTCACTAGATATTTTCGCATATACAAATATCGATAAAATTTAATTTGTATTATTTTATATTATTATTAGCGATGGAGTCATGGCGACGTAATCCTGACAAGGATTCTGATGGACTTAAAAACGACACAGATCGCTGGAGGAAACGCGATGACAAGATTGAGGATTCTTCATGGAAGAGAAGGGAATCAGAAAGGGAACCACGTCGCGATATGGACAAGTGGAGAAGAAACGATGACTCGGACCGATGGAAAAAGGATACTATGGAGAAATGGAGAAAAGATGATAACTACGATAGAGAAGATTTAAGAGATCGAGATAGGCTAGACAACCGTGGGTTCGACAAGAGAGATGATCGCGACCGTGATCGTGACCGTGACCGTGACCGTGACCGTGGAATAGATGGACGTGGAGTAAGTATACGTTCTGCATCTTAATCTAATACATGTTACATATACTGTAAAATATTATCTATGTAGAATTTCTTCGCTTGTTGCTCTTTTCATTCACTTATATTTTATTTATTAATTATATAAATTATATTTACCTTTATTCTTTGGGTACGTATATTTTTTTAATAATATTTCTTTAATTGCAATTGCAGATACGCGAGATTTCACGTGACACGATACGCGATGATCGAGATAGAGATCGAGATCGTGGTAGAATGTCCGATCGCCGTGGTGGTTACCGCGATCGCCGTGATGAACCAGCACGGCCAAATACTAACCAGGACTGGCGGAAACGCGACCCACCTCAAGATTCCCCAAGAGACCCACCCAAGCGCGAGTTAGTATATATAAAGAAAATTTAATAATAACATTTAATATAACAATTTAATAAAGCATAACAATCGTTATACAAATTTTATACAAATTTTGAGCGAATTTCATAAATATTCATTAAGTTTTAAACAGATTAAGCTCGATAAAATTTTAATTTAAACTTCAATTTCATTGTGCATTTCAGACGAGAGGATCGTAAAGATGACAGACTTCCGCCTAGATCTGACGAGAGAAGGCGACCATTAGAGGATGATGGTTGGTCGAAAGTTAGTCGGCGCTGACATCAAAGCCTCAGTTAATCACATGTAACACACACACACACACACACACACACACACACACACACACACACACACACACACACACACACACACACACACACACTATACGTATATATATATTATATACTATATATAT
>NW_012130107.1:1556411-1559918 GCF_000143395.1 Atta cephalotes | reverse complement strand
ATATATATATATATATATATATATATTGAATACGTCAAAAAAAAATATATATATATATTATCGTTCTCGAGAGCCCAGCTAGTCAAAACAATCGCTTTAGTAAAAAAAAGAGAAGCAATGTTAAATAAAAAATATAAGAAAAGAATTTTAACTTACAAAATATATCAGAAGATAACTCGATAATAAAAATGATATAATTGCATACCATTTGAATTCGTATCGCATAATTTACATACACATCTGTATACGAATGTTTATATATTCCACCAATAATAGAACCTTAACAACCGAAGTCCGAAACAATAATTGTCTAGATTGCGGCCTTATTGATAAACAACTAATGTATAGATTAAACTATAAATAAAGCGTTTTTCCATGCAATCTCGTCTCTTTTTATGCCATATAAAGCGAATAGCGCGTAGCTTTCGATCGTTGTTAGACATAAAATGCTCGTTTTATGATTATTGTTGCTTTGAAATCATGAGTATTACGAACTGGCATAATATCAATGCATAAAATATATCGAAATGTACCACACCTAGACGATACGTATCATCACATTCCAACTCTTATTTCGACATATATGGCAAGTACTGTTCTTTATTAGCACATCTCGTGCTTTAAACGTACTTGCTGTGTTTATATTTGCGTTTTGATATAAAATTGCACAATATCTGTTGCAAAACTGAATTGTATCTAGGAAAATGATTACAAACGCCTAGCAAATAACTAGGAATTGTGCGAGGCACAAATCTATGAACGAAAATTCTATTGCTTAATCTCAGCTTTTCGTTCAATCTCGATGTAGATACTATCAATTCGATATTACACATAATAGCGTAATTCAATCATAGTCTTGCAATTTTTAAACTATTATAGCGTTTAGTATAACATAATCGCTGCGGCAGTTTTCTCTTCAAGTGCAGGTATTGGTTCCAGACGATCATCCTTTTCTCTACCTGAGCCCCAGCCAACTAATGCTATGCTAATGAGATGTACAATACCGGCGCTAACTACGAGCCTAAATGGAAAAATATTCAAAGAATAAGAATAAAATAATTATTTCAAATTTCAAACTATTGAATTTAATTTAGTAACTAATTGTAAGTAAAAAATAATGAAAATGAGAAACACACTGAGTTGTCACATAAAAGGTGAACTTTAATTTAGAAAAAAAATTTGTTTTCAATTCTAAAAAATTATAATATTTATGACAATTGTATAATAAAAGATTAAATCAGTTAACTAATTTGATACAGTACATTTATTTATTTGTAGAAGTTGTTTTTCTTTAATATTAAAATAATTAACAGTCTAAGAAATTTAACTCTTTCTTGTGATCATTACAATATTAATTAAATATGTAACTGAATTGCAAAAGTCGAAAAAAAATATAATAAAAATATTTAAATCATATTAATTCATTTCAATAGGAAAAATAAGAACAAAAAAAATTCTGATTCTCAATAGAATTTAATTTAAAGGGTAGCAATTTTATCGTGTAAATGTAAAAATTAAATATATCTTTTATATATATCTATTATATATATTTCTCTTACCAAAATGAATAACCGAGTTCAGCGGAACCTTCGCTGATCCACATATTATCGATGTCCTCCTTCGGAAGCACATTAACGTATAGTCTCGTATAGTATTGCGCTAACCAAGTACAAGTGCTTGCTAAGCACATTAACACTAAAAATAAGTCACGAATAAGAGTCCATGCATATGATATTATTTATAAGTTCAATATATTTTTTAGAGTTACTTAAATTTTCGCATTTTTTATACGAGCTTTGTGATTCTCTATTTTTAAAACTTTATTAAAATCAATGTTATAAATTAAAAAAATTATTTAATATAGACAGATGTAGTAAGATATTAATCTGTGAAATATATTGAAAAAAATAACAGCTTTGATCATTTTCTTTAGGAAACATTTTTTATAATTTAATAAAATAGTGTTAAAATAGTGTTACTTACGCATTAACATATTTATAAAGTATACACCAGGAATGGATAGAATCTTCGATCTTGGGGAAGTAGCTGTATTTAAAACTGCCAAAAGTGCAGCAAGCGCAGCCGCTACTAAGGCAGCCGAAGTCGTTGTTAAAGTAGCAATCCAAAGAGCCCAAGACATCACCGATGGATCTTGTCGGATCATTTGAGGAACTGAAACATTATTAAGATTTTTATTGTTTAATAATTTTATTCCAAACAAATGAAATGCAATTCCAATCCTAAAGGTCTGTTTTCTGTAGCTGAATTAATATACATTTTTGGAACTTAAAGTGAGAATACATAGATATGTTCGATATTTGGCGAAAGCGAGAAAGAGAGTTCTAATGCAGTCTATTACAGGAATAAAAACAGATTAAACTATAAAATTTGCTTTTAAACTAATCTATAAAATGTATTATAATGAGCTGATAAATGATATAACTATACATAAATAACTAATTATTTTTTTAATGCTGTAATAAACTAAATTTATAGTATTTTTTTTTTATTTTTGAGTGGTACAATTAAACACTTTTTATAATAATTACATATTTAATAATTATAATTATATATATATATACATATATATATTTTTTAATATTATTTTAACATTTCTATAATTTTTATATTATGTGTCATCGATAATCTACCAGTGAAATAAATTTAAATTGCTACTGCAAATGTAACAGAAACGAGGACTTCGATAATGCAAGCGTTGCGTAATGTCCGAAAATTGAAACGGAGCCAGCTCTCGAGCGATTAACTTTACATATGAAAATATATCTTCAGTAACGTCGTACTTGAAAATATCTACAATGCTTCGCTACTTCTGACGTCTTTCGTTGATGCGGATGTATTGCACGCCGTGGAAACTAAAAGCCGTTGCTATCGTATTTTATATTCGTGATGTACGCTCGAGAGTGAAAGAAGGAATATAAGTAGGAATATTTCGCGCATTACGCTTCCAGGATACGACGAAGTTTCCGTGAGACATTTCAACTTACGACAGCGTGAATAACGGATCATTGCGTTCGTTGGAGAGGCAGCCAAGTTCCACGAGTAGCGTCGACTCGAAAATGTACTACTAATGTACTCAGGTACTCAAAAACTTATCTACCGATAGTCACGTTATTCCTATCGTTTCAATTCAAATACTGCAGCATTTCTCATTTCTATATGTCCCAATGTCATTTCTCTGATCAAAATTAAAGTTGCACAATATATTATAAGATAACATTAGAGTTCATCAATTTCAATTTCTAAAATTCCGTTATTCTTATTATCGAATTTATTATCAGATTTAAAATCAGAGTAGCTCTTTCATAAATGTAAGAATAATTTAATTTTTGTTTACATGATGATTGATGATGTCGTAATGCATTACATATTGAAAATACTTCTAGGAAATG
This sequence comes from Atta cephalotes, assembly GCF_000143395.1. Taxonomy (NCBI): domain Eukaryota; kingdom Metazoa; phylum Arthropoda; class Insecta; order Hymenoptera; family Formicidae; genus Atta; species Atta cephalotes. Next base: position 1,556,508 of record NW_012130107.1, on the reverse strand, counting down.
CGCTTCGTAAATGTTGAGACATAACGTAAGCTGTGAACACCGTGATCAGATGGAATTATATATCGACCGCTCCTTTTTCCCCCTCTCTCTCTCTCTC
>NW_012130107.1:1555397-1556391 GCF_000143395.1 Atta cephalotes | reverse complement strand
ACACACACACACACACACACACACACACACACACACACACACACACACACACACACACACACACACACACACATGTAGCTTTATATAAGTTTATTATTCTCTAAAGATATATTATGTACATGAATAGACTTTTTATCTAATACGGAAGTCTGTCCATTTTTATTATTTAGTGTGTGGCTTTATTCTTCCAGACAAGAAAGTGGGAGGGAAATAACTTTAGTGGTAGATGTATAGCGAAAATTTTAGAAACAAGATATTTTGATTAGATGTAATAGATTATATTGATTATTGTGCAAAACACAGAAATAACAGATCTACATTTGAAATATCTGATCCAATATAAATTCAAATTATTTAAGTCGTTTAGATGTTTCAAATTTACACAGATTCGCTATTTTTTCTGTTTTGAATAGTTGATGATCATTCTGTTATCATCAAAATATCTCGTTTCAAAAAATTAAAGAAGATATAAAAATATCAATAAAATTCTCTTCTATCCTACCCATTCATTAGATTTTTTTTACATTATCCCGCATCTTATCACACATCTTTCCTTAAGAGGAAAATGTACAACTCCTAAGGTACATTTTCTTCTCATCACACACCTACGAGCAATTATCCTTGTATATAATATATATGAAGCCATTTACGTGAAATAGATTATAAAAACGAGGATCTCGAAATAATAGAAGAACTAAAGTACGTACGAAGGTTGTACAATATTCTATGACCTGTTCACTGTTTTATTATTATATTATGTCGCGACATCATTGTAATAAATATACTCTCGAGGTGCAAACTTTTTATTGTATTTACATTTCATGATACGTTCCATGTACGATTTGCCACGGCAATGAAATTGATAAAATCGTACATTTTTTATAGAAGTAACAATCTCGAGAAATAATTGTTAAAAATATTAAATGTCTCGAAGAAAAAGCACGCCACGCTTAACTTATAAAATATTCTCTTTAACTAAATTATGGATAGTAGT
>NW_012130107.1:1535935-1552148 GCF_000143395.1 Atta cephalotes | reverse complement strand
GTTAGTTAGTACGTAACGTAACGTAACGTAACGTACGTACGTACGTAACCGTACGTACGTACGTAGTAGTAGTATATACTACTCTCCTCCTCCTTCCTCCTCTCTCTCTCTCTCTCTCTCTCTCTCTCTCTCTCTCTCTCTCTCTTTCTCTTCTTTGGTCCGCATAAAATTGATCGCGTACTAGAATCCGATACACTTACTGCGGTCAGCATCAGTAACGCGCGATGATACGAGTAACGCGCAGGCACATGATGAAAGTAGACTATGAGGTTTGCTCGTTGATTTTTCGACGCTAAAACTAGTTTCCGTGTCTATTGTTACCCGCATACGTCTCGTAACTTGATGGTTTTTTGTTATATACATGATAACATGCAAGCATGCACATGCCTGCGGTTTTATACTGTGAGAGAAATTCAAACGTGCGTATATATACTCGCTCCCAGAGATATGCTACGCTCGAATTATACGCGAATTACACGCTCGAATTTCTCTCTAAAATACCGCTTCTGTCTCGTTCCTTAACAAAATTAATAAAATCTGAAACGGTTTCATTATAATTATTTTATTCATTTCAATTGGATTTTTTGAATAAAGAGCTCAAGATATTAAAGTTATCTAAATAGGATTTTAATTTAAAGTTTAATATAGTAATAATAATTAAAAAGATATAAAATAATGACTTCTTTTCTGATATTTTCATTGAAAAAAAATTCTTTTCAAATTGGCCAAAACGCTGCGATTAAAAGAATACCTGGTGGAATACGTAATTGTAGAATGCATGTTTACGTAGGTATCCCTTTGGATCCATTACTCGCCTGAATGAAAGAGAAATGTTTCTCACAGCGCGTGCCAGCGATTCTGTTGTTCTTCTCCGGAAGTACAGCATAATAGCTACGTAAAAGTCACTTGCTCATCGGAGTGATTATTATGCATTGTGCATAAGAAATTTATCTTTTTCGCGCGTGACATAATACACCCTTAATTCACAAAAGTGCACCTGGCGGATGTGACAATACTTAGAAATGGATCAGATTTCTTAACATTGAGACATAAAAATTTAGTGATATATAAATTCTGAAAATAATCCCGAAATTTGAGCAAAAATTTAATTAATTAATTATTATATATACATATATTGAAATTAAAGAGAAAAAGAAAAAAGAGAAAAACAAAGAGAGACAGGCTTTGTATATGCATTTGCAAGATCTTTTTATGAACATCATCTCTAAAAATACTATTCTAAGATGCTATGAAGAGCGGATGTTTCGGTTGAGTGCTTAGATCGCTATTGTGTTAGTTATAACATGATAACAGTTTTCTTCTCGTAATAACAATAACGATTTAAAACCAAAATATAATTAGAAGAAATGATAAAAAAAATTTCATTACAAAGGCGGAATTTATTAATCGGAAAACTTGATAATATTTTGAGTAAAATACGTTTTATTTTTATTAAAAGTAAGTTAATTATACTATGTTAAAAATATTAAAAATAATTTATTACACTACATATAACTCCACGCGTAAACAAAATTTGCAATAATTAAGATTTGCGTTAAAATCTTCCATCAGTGCACTCGTGAATTTTGTATTTCTTTTTTTTTTTTCGAAAGTTATTGTGAGCACTCTGAGCATCCATTACAAAGGATATTGCGATGCGTTCATCGATGATACAACCGTTTCGATTGGTACGCGAAATCAATGGAATGAATTTAACGACGATTACTAAATCAATGATTTATCGCACACGCATGTACGATCAACTACAGGCATCATCGGACGCTGAATAGAACTCTAATGCACTCAGTTATCAGTCGCAGATTTATTGTCCTGGCTCATACCAGTAGGTTCCATCATCCACGAGCCTTTCTCTCGCGGATATCTCTATGCGATCACAATTCGTCGTGCGAGTCACTCGAATAGCACAGTTTGAAAAGAATCCAACACTATCGCACAATACTCGGATCTCGTTACGATTTACGAAGGTGTCACAAGATAATCACTCCCGATGGAGTAATTCCGGCGAAAAAGAGCATTAAAGAAAATTGGTAGGAATTTATTTTACGAGATTGGGTAATTCTAGAAACCAAAAAAAGTAATTTTAAAAACAGAATTTTAAATATACTCTTCTAGTTATCCTTGTTTCTCGTGAGACAAATGAATGATTTTCTTTATATTATAGAATTTAACGATATTTGTTTTTTTTAATTTTTAATCTTCTTATAAAGATTAAATTATTTCATGTATTTTTGTTAAAATATTTCTTATAAAATGGATTTCCCTTAATTTCTTTTAATAGATTGAGTTTATTTATCCTCATCCAAAAGAGACTTGTTTCAACCAGTATTTGCTGCATAATTATATGATATACGCTTAAAATAGCAAGTTATGGAATACTCTGCATATTACTGCATCAAACTTCACGTAATGAAATCACATTTGAAATCTTAGCTAACAATAATAATATCTTGCAGCCAATCAATTTTCGATTAGAATATAATGGAAACGCACAATTAATGTTCAAAGTGCATACCGTTCAAGGTTACAATATTCTGTCAAGAGAAAGATCAAATAATTAAACGCAAAAGTAATTGATGTTGTACAAAGAGAAAGACGAAAAGACCAACATACCGGATATATGATATGTCCTCCATCCATATGCGACGTTTAATTCCTTTTTACCCTGTAATAGACCGAAATGAACTCTGCCAGCACTCTCTTGTGGATTCGGCGTTCTCCATGGTCGTGCCTCAACCCAATGCTGTGTCACAAGAGCGGCGCAGACGAGTCCACCGCCCAACAATGACAGGAAGAAGGTCGCGAAGATCGTGCCTCTTCGAAACATCGACGTCATCCTCGGATCGCGAGATGATCCAGCTTTCGGATAATTTGCGAGCACTGCGAAGTAAAAGAGCAATAAAGATATATTTAAAAAAGAAATCTTCTTTTAAATAAAAAATATGATATATCATATTTGAAAAGAAGACTTTTTTAAATAAAAAATGTAATATATCATATTTTTTATATTTTCCATACGGAAATATTCTTATTATTACTACAAAAGTATTTAATAATATATATATTACATATATATTTATATATAGTTTCCATACATAATTTCACGATTATAAATATAGATCATCTTCATAAAAATTTTTAAGTATTTTAAATTTTAGAACACACAATTGGATTATTCGTGTCCAGCACATTTCTTTTCTTCGAAAAATTAAAAGCATCGCGTAATTAGTTAGAACATTTATATACAATTATTATAAATACAATTTTATACATATCGTTTAGAGATATTAAAGTACATAATAATTTTTGAATATTTGTTAAAATGATGAAAATTAATCCGATACAAATGATACAAATGATTGTGGATAGTAAAGGACTGGAAAATCGTGTGTATTAAAGGTTAAGGTTTAAAGGTAAAACTTTCCTAATATCAAATTGAAATAAAGAGTAAAAGTTTCTTATCTATTGAAAACCGCTAAACGTACTTCGCAAAGAACTCTCTTCATACACATTCTCTTTAGATCTCCTGATTATATCTTTCCCGATTATATCACTTCCTTTTCTGGATTACGTTAAGAATATTTTCTCACTTTGCCAAGCATGTCAAAATTATGACCAGCCAACAGAAACCCATAAAAATATTCGTCTGAAAAAATTCAAGCGAATACACGTCTTTTCTTCCTTCGTTCACGCTAAAGTAAAAATACCTTTCATCCTCTATCCTGCATGTAGCGCGAAAAGCAAACGTCTTCGCGATCTCTGCATAGAGCAGAGTCTCGCCTCGCTGCATCTTATTAACATCATCTGCGCGTTACACCGCGTACATGAGAACTTACCGATGGAAGCCGCTACCGTCAGAATAACAGTACAAATTTTTAACGTTGGAAACACTTCGATCCTTCTCACGCAAACGAAATGAAATAGCGTTACTGCTCTGTCTGAGAAAAATTCTTTCGCGATACGCGTTGCACTAATTTGAAAAAAACCAAAAAAAATCGGTAAAAATATAGTAATTTTATAACTAAATATAACTAAAAAATACGCATGCTGAAATAAACACAATTTTTTAAATTTATTTACATTCGTAATACGTTAACAATCGTTGACTAAGTTTTGATTTATTTAGCCAAACAAAGAATTAATTAAATACATAAAGTATTTTGCACAGTTCATTCGGTCTACAGATTTTTCAATGAATATTTTAAATCATTCAATTATTTTATTACGATTGGATGAATTATCAGTCAAGATATCAATTGCATTGTATTTAGAAGTGTCAATTTTATTGTTTTCAGAAAACAATAAAATGACTTTTGCGACATTTTTCAGCTTTCGTATCACTATGCATCGGTAGAGCTTATTTTCTTTCTCTCTAGAATAGTCTAGAACAATGTTTTCTCCATCGTTTAACTGACCGAAGGCGCATGCCACATGCTTATGTTTCCACGCAAAAAGAGAGAGAACACACGAAACGTGGGCATCGGCAATCCACTTGACGACAGTCACTATTTAAATTATGCCACACAGAAACTATGCCGCTTTCGCAACAATTATCCGGTCTGATAGAAGAATCTGCGGGTGTGAAAGCGTCTTGAAAACGAAGCACTCAAAGCTTCGATATTTTGTACAGCCATTATATAAAAATAGCATTCACAGGAAAATATAATATATTTCGGATATATAACGCGAGATAAAATTAATTTAATAAAATATAAAACAATTTTCAGAACTGACAAGAAAAAAATGCTAGTAGAAATTGTCAATTTTGCAAAAGATATTTTCATTTCTGATAGACTATTAATTATAATAATTATACTCACATTACACATAACTCAATTTATGCGCATATTCTGTTATATCTTGAATATGTAATTATGTAACAATAGTTAAAAATAATAGACTATTGAAAGGAAAAATTACTGAAGCGATAAATCATAATAGTGCACATATAGTTGCAAATATTTTATTGGAAAAATTGATTTTATTAAATTAATTCATCAAACGAATGCTTCATATAATTGAATTAAATCAATAATTCAATTAAAGATCAAATTAATTAACAAGTTTACCTTCAAATCGTTTAGATATTAAAAAAAAAATGAGGATTATCATAAAATGAGGATGCCGAAAAAAGTATACAAACTATTTTTTAGAAACACAAATTTAAAGCAGTTTGAAAGTAAGCTCTTCAATTTCACTTTCTGTGAATTGAAAGAACGTGTGATTACCTTGACCCTGACTCTCCGCGAAGTGCACTTGGTTCAGACTCCGCGAGAACTCGCCCTGCTTGACCTTCTGCGAGAAGTCGGCGTTCCCGAGTTTCTTGGAGAACTTGACACGGCAATTATTGCCGCGCGGTTTCGCCGCCCTTAGCAATGACGACGCAGCGGGTTTCGGTCTCTTGGCGAAGGTGTACGGGATCGTGTAAGGCTGCGCCACGTAAAAGTAGATCGGCCGATAATCCTCGTGAGGCTGCGGCTGCTGCACATTGAAGCCGCCACCGTTGATGTTTGTGCAACAACCGGTGCTGGTGTACACGCTCGGTGCGCCGTTGCTGCACGCGTACGAGTTCGCGTAATGCACCCCGTAGTGGTTCGCCGTTTTTCGTGAATTACCTTCCACGGTTCTCAATGAAAAAGAAAGAAAGTTATACCGCTAGTCCTACCTTTGATAGCGTTCGATTTTTTTCGGAATCTTTCTCTTTTAGAATCTTCTTCAGAGATTTGATGATGCGCTTTCTACCGCGTTCTACAACGATCTCTTTACGACGCGATTATTCGAGATCACTTCCGGTAGTGTCCGTTCCGCTAGCAGATTGTCTACTGATTTTTGAATGAGAAGAAATGATCTCGTTTTCAAAGAGTCGCTTTTCTCTTATTTATTAAATCATACGTCCTCTTGTACTTTTGTTATATTTTTCAGCAGGTTAGAACCTCAAAAAGGTTTTAAATCGCGGAAGAAATTTGGCATTTTTTTCTTCTCCACTTCGCGAAATCAATCGTTTTCTCAAATACGGTAGAAATATTCCTTCTGTGACTTGCGGAGTACATCTACCTGAGTTAATAGAAAGAGAGTGTTCTTTAAAAATGAGGGCTTAGCGTTAATCTCAAGTTGAAAGTCGAAGCTCCCACGTTGGTGTCGCGGTGCTCCTCTTTCTCTCCTTATCACAGGAGTTATCAGAAGCCACAGGTGGTGGATTGCGAAAAGCCGTTCGGCTGTGGATACCTCCACGATCTTTTATTACATATATTTCGATGGTTGCCGGCTCGCGAAGTTAGAAAAGGAGAATTCTCCACTTTAGCTCGTCGCTTCAGAGAAGTTTCTCTCAATTCGAAGGCAACGTGTGTCGCTGAAATTACAGCACGACAATTTTCTTACTCCTTTGTTTCCAATCAAATCCTATTGTGCGTGATTTCTAGAAATTCTGAAACGTCGGCGCTTCAGAATCCACCTCGAGTACCGTTTGATGTCGGGACTTCTCAATGGTATCTTGGAAACGTGTGTTTTTTTACCACGTGAGATCTCACGGTGTGTCAACTGTAAAAGAAAGCAATACGTAAGGCGATTAAATTACATTAAATTTCATTGTGTAAACTATGTTAACTGTACACGGAAAGAATGATTTTGCTGCAGTATCTAAAAATTTAGTTAGGTACAGATCTGAAAATAATTTTATTAGATCATTAAATATTTATGTATCCTCAAGCTGTTGGTTGCTAAAATGTTAAATTTTAGCAGCATTGCTTATCATGCTTATATTTTTGACATAGTTGTTTTGATGCCCCAACAAAATTATTTTCAAAACTAATTAAATTTTTAGATCTAATTAAATATAAAGAATTCTTATTTCTGATCGAAGCAGATCTTAATTGCTTTAATTATTTAGTGTGAATTTATATACCTACATTTCTAATTTTATAAACCGCGTGTCAAATTGTATTTTTTTTTTTGGACTTGAAATGCATTCATGCATAGAACTAGAATAGAAATATCACACATTAAATTGTGAAAGCAATTTAATAATTTTTTATAATAAGCATCTAATAAGACTTAATTAGATTTATTATCTAGTCGATTTAATTACTTAAATTTAAATTGTAATTAATAAAATTTTTAGACTTCAGCATTCTTTCTGTGATAAGAAAAAACAAAGATGGAAGTGACAAATAAAATATATGAAAAGGAAATACAATACTTCTGTTAGAAATTCTACCATCAAAGTATAATGAGTTCTTAGAAAGTAATGCGACACATTTATTTTCTAATCCTTAAACATTATTTTCTTATAACTTAAATTGACTTAAAATACCGACAGTCTAAGACATCACGTTTTATTCTCAACGTTGTGAATAAGTACATACATTACACGATCTCGCATTATTTTAATAATAATATAAGGACTGTTTTTGTACTTTCTTTTAAGATGTCTTTCTGGACGTCTCTATGAAAATAGAGAAAGTTTAAAAACAAAAGCATTTAAAAGGTAAGAATTATTAAATAAGCATATTTAGAATTTAAATAAATTCTTTCTTGAATTCTCTCTCTTTTTCAACTTCAAAGTTTTACATGAAACCAAGAAGAAACAAAGTTTTAGCATTACTAAGGTAACGCCTTTGTATGAAAATTCCAAGAACAAAATTGACAAACAGCACAAATAGAAGCTGAGAGACTGTTGGGAAAATAGAGTTTCATTTCGCATTGACCTGAATTTGAATTGAAAAGTCAGACAACGCCGGCGTATATTTTTAAAGTAAAAATACACAAATCTACCGAGCTACCTTCCGTTTAAGATCGCGCGAAATGGAATGAGGAAATTTCATTGGAGATGCGGAAAGAGCGGGAGAAGATACGGAGAGCTTCGTATTTTCTCCGAGCTCGAACCAAGTCTCACATTGGGTTTTGTAAGCGTAACAGCTACTTAAAGTCTCAACGTTAAAATAAAATGAAACGAATTGCTAATGATCTGTAATAAGCAGACAATCGCTAACGGTATGATAAAATTTAAGAGGCGCGATGTGTAATAATCGTTTCTTGCTATCTGACATTTCTCAAGTGTACTTCATTACTGCTGGAAGAAATTTTGTTATTTCGTCGTTAGTACATCAAGATTTACATCTTTTTTATGGTTAAATATTATAACTAAAGTTGAAATGGTCTGTCAAAAAAAGATCATCAGAAGGCAGAAACTCGAAGAAGGTTTAAACTCGAAGAGAGATAATTTAATATTGTTTGTATTTAAGTTTTTATGTAACAGCTGTTCAAAATAATTTCTTTCTCATTTTTTGTCATTCACGAGACTTGAAAGAGAGGATTGAAAGAAACAAACGGAATTATTGTCCCGAAATTTTCATCTCGAAATCATGCATTTGTTTTTATATTATTTTAGTTTATTTATCAATGTTACGGAAAATGAGTTTAAGCAGAGATTCATGCATAATGCTGTCCTGCAACATTCTTGACAGAACTGGAGCAGCAATTGTCGCGACGTAACGTATTGCATGCGCGCCGCTGCATATTATTAAATGCGGACTTAAATGTACACCAAGTATTTTCCTATTACTATCCAAGCTATCTCCGTTAGCTGTGACGTAGGAAATATTCGATTGAAGGAAGGGAAGGAAATTCCAGAGCGTAAAACAAATTCCATTCTCTGAAATGAGCGAAACTCGACGTATCTGCGGGAATATAGTTTTGTTAATTTATTGAATTACATGATAAAGAAGTTCATTAATCTCTCTGGTCTTTGATTTTTTATTTGTACAGGACGTACGAGACAGACCGGATTACAGGATACGATAATTGCAGAATATTAAAACGAAGCGTTCTTTCTCTTTCTTCGGCAAATTTCACGTATAATATAATACATGTATATTTAATATAAAATATAAAAAAAGTATAAAAAAACAAAATATAACAAATAAACATATGGAAAAAAAGAAAAAAGAGTATTCATTATTACTTTTATTATTACGCTTAGTATTTTACTTAATGAATATTTTGATGAATTGTTACTATTCTAGAAAATTTTCAAATTGGATTTTAAATTGACAGCCGCTTTGAAAGTAATCGCGGGCTGCCGATTTTCTGAACGTTCGCGAAATTCAGAAATGGATCCAGATTCAAGACGCCAGTCGGTAAATGTCGAAAAGACATAACCGGTATAAAATTGTGCGAAATTGCTCGTGTGGCCCGTGAGATAAAATGAGTTTTGACATGACTGCTCCGCACCGTGTCGGATTCGCATGACCCGGCGCGATATGACAAACGATTGTGCGCGTACACGCGTGACGGAAGTGTTATCACGAGACGACGTAAGAGCGAAGAAGACGAAGGAATGCACGCATACACGAGAGGAATGGGTTGACGAGGTCGGGTGAATGCCGTTAGACTGTGTCACGTCGCGACTACATACGCGTTGTGTGAAACATCGTCGCCTAGGAGGAGAAGTAGAAACGGACAGACCGAAGAAGGGAGACAGAAACAAAGAGAGAGTTCCAGGATCGGAATCTGCACGATCCCGATTGTCTCCCCTCGAAATCAAACCTGTCACGAGTGAGTTTCGCCGATCGGAGATGCCGAGACATTCTATCAAATTTAAACGATTGTGTGAAAATAAAACAAATATTTTGTATCCTGAACTGATATTTATCGCATGTTAAAATGCTAGATTTTAGCCTTCTTCATCAATTGCTAAATTTATTATATTCAATTAAATAAGAGAAATTTTATATTCGGTTAAAGTAGATCTTATTTATGTGTGAATTTATATACATATCTAATTCTGCAAATTCATATAATGATTGTTCATTATATTCATCTGTCATTGAATATAAAAAAATAATATAAAAGTGGAACAAATGATAAAATATAATACAAAAAATAAAATACCCGAACTTACTTATCGTACTCAATTTTTATAATAAAAAGTAACTTATAAGCAACTTGTAAAGTAATTTTCTCTTCCTTACTCATTTGCATATTTTAACGTACTATTAATTAAGATTTGGGACAGAGAGATTGCAAATAATAAGCCAAAATTTATTAATTTAACTTAAAACACTAAATAAAGCAATGAATATAAGAATATACTACGTCAATTATTTTTCTGTACGGAGAGAAAAATGTACTGAATTTTAATAAATATTTGTTTCAATAATGCGAGTTGAATATTTATTAAATGTAAATATATTTATATTTATTTAGTATAAGAATCATAAATTTGATTTAACTATTATTATTTTTTATTTAGTAAATATTTATTTATCAGATATAAAGTGTTATATTAATAAATCATATTCAACAATTATTTATTCAAATTTTTAGTACATTTTTCTTCCAATATGTAAATTATTGGAAAAATCATTAACACGAAAGTCTTAAACTTATTTAAAAACAAGAATATAAATAAAATGGTCAAATAAATATTTTTTTTTAAACAAATATTTTTGTGATTATAATGTGAATACATAATTAAGAAATAAAGACTCTAAATGGATAAATTTTTAATTAAATAATTCAGTGTGAATTTATATCATATCTACAAACTGCGAATCGAATTTAAATTGAAACGCAATCCTAACAGAATTAGAGTAATAATATCACAAATTGACATGCAATTTAATAATATTGATAGATATTTCAGAAAGATCTTAATAAATACTGATAGCAAATTAAAACTGCTTAAAACTTAAATAATTTTATTTTTATTTTTTATATCTTTATGCTTTTTTTTATCTTTATGTTATTTTAAGATCTATAGATAATTTTAATTTTAACGTGCAAATATTTGTTTTATTTTTACATTTACTTCGTTTTTCGAAGATCGAATACATGATATTCTCCATATCATTTCTTTCTCTCGGTCCGCTGGATGTTGACTCGTCGTTATAACCGGTTCGACGATCGGTCCGTTCGCGCATTTTTCTTGCCGTACGATGTGCGTGCCTCGCACATCGTGACGCAACTTCGTCGACACATATTACCCCCGGGATATCAGACAGAGAGATGCATCATAGCACCTGGTGCATCCTGCGTAAAACTAGGACACACAATCGACCACAGGGTGTCTCTCCTCCCTACGAAATGTCCTTCGAAATGCCCTACGAATTCCGAGCGATGCGATTCTCCACGATTCTCCACGATTCTCCCCGATCGACGCGACAAAGAAGCACACACACGAGATCGAATCCAGCCCTGATGATCTGTTTCGACTTGACCCAGAAAAAGCGGATCCATCGAAGTTCTACCGGGTGGAACCGGCGGCTTTCAATTTTTGTAAAATCGCACCGTAACGAGCCAGATCGCATTCAAATGTAAAACTTTTGTCATGCAACGTGGAATGCGCGCCGCGATGCGCCGATCGTCGCGGACGCGATGCAACAGCTATCCCATGAATAATTTAATGCCCGACATAGTTACATTGTTGTGTACTAATGGCATTGTGCGCGACACGTCGATCTCGCGCAGATCGGCTCATTATCATTGCGCATTCCTCGCTTTATTTTGAAATAAAGATGAGACAATGGTCACCGACACAAATGCAAATTCAAGAGCGGCGCGTGAAAACAGAATTTGATATTGGTTTTTTAAATTACGGTGAATCAGTTTGATGCACCGCGTTTAATATATTTAAAGATTATTCCTCCAAACCTAATTTTTTATTGAAACCATATTAAAAAAAGATTTCTTTAAAATTCAATTCATGAGCACTTTAATATTTTAGTGATTTTACTTACTAGACAATTAATTTTTTCAAAATTTTGACTATTTTTCCAATATACATTATTAGATTTCAAATGATGTCGATAGAATAAATAATTTTTAAATTAAATAATTTCAACGGATAATATTTTCAAATTTAATGATAAACATTATAATGTACGCAGAATCTGAAGGGATTAAATAGCGACCGAAACGTACACGGAATTTTTTGTCTAGACGTAAAATAATCTAAATAAACTCACACATTAATATTCAATATTAAAATGTCAAGTTTAATATATTTCAATATTAACCAAATATTTTTATAAGTTAAATTCGTTATCTGTAAACAAGAAAAATTTAAATTAAATGTTATGTAGCAAGAAATACATTAATTGCATTTCACATATAATCATTTAATTATTAAAAGTTTAAAATTTTTAATTATATCCAATATTCAAAGATAAGATACACTTTCTAAATGATTGATCACTAAAAATGCCTACATAAAAACTTGAGAAAGTTTGAAAGTGTCCCAGCATCACCTTTTTAACGCATCTCCGGATTGGATGACTAAAATGTAGGAGGTGAGCTGAATTTAAATATGCAATAATCTTTTTTTTGTATTCTGTATTAAATTACAGAAGAAAAAAAGATTACAAACAAGCTTTTAATAACCTAATGTATCACTTCTATTTAACTATGTAACATAACATATTTTTACAGAAATAACAATTTAACAGAAATAACAATTTAAAAATAAATGAAAAGTTACAAACAATGAAAAAAGATTAATATAAATATATAGTCGACTGAATACAATATTGTAACGCGAACGAGTCAAAGAATCGGGAAAAGTTTATTGAAAGTTTCGCTGAAACATAAACTGTTATTAGTTTCGCCCTTTCGAAAAAAAGATAAAGCAGTTTTTTCCTCACGTTATTTTATAATCACGAGCGTCGTTGATTCGACTCGCTCCGGTGCAGCGCGACGCAGGTGCGACGCGACGCAACGCGACGCGACGGACTAGCGTCACTGAGCGTCGCGCATCGACGAAACAAAGCCGGTCGTATCGAAAAGGGATTCGCGCGGGGCGCGGGTATTTCCGCGAGGAGCAAGAGAGTAACGCGAGGAATTTTACCTGCATCGCTTTAGCATCGTTTGCGTCCCGTTCCGCTGCTCCGCTGCGACCGTCATGCACGTTCCTTCGTCTGCCGCGTCTCACTCTTCCTCTCTCCTTTCCACCAACGATAGACCTTGAAGGTCCTGAACTAACGGTGGTCTTTGCGACACGCCGACCTTCCCTGTGTCTCTTTTAGTAGGATCCCTCACCGATTTGTTCTCTTTGCTCGCACGGCGAGCGTTTCAGCGCCGAACCGGTCGCGAGTTCAATAGAATTTCCGCGGCGACCGGAATCGAGATAATGTACACACGTGTCCCACGGCGTCGGCTCAACTGAATTTCAGGCTACTGCGGCTCCTCTTTATTCTCACCTGACGTAGACAGGTGCTGCAGGTGGCACCACTTTCCGATCGGCGACCCCCTGTCGCTTACCGATCATGCTACGGAGAACAAATTGCAAGAAAAATAAAACGCGCTCCTTCTCTCCTTTTAAAGTAAACAATTTATTAAGAAAAAATCTTGATAAATTTTGAAAAAATTTATACACAATTCTCTTCCAGGTTGCCGATTTTTTATGAAATTCATATTCACAACTCTCTTGGACTGCAGTAATAGTAAAAAAAAGGGACGAAAACAAAATCCCTTTTTTTTCAAACGATGGACCGATGGTTCTAAGTAATATATGAGTAAAAAAGTGGTTAAGAATATGGGGATAGTCATAATATTGAAATAGAAAGTCTTTCATCAGCCTACGATGAAGGTTTTCTTAGAAAGCCATTCTTTTCTCTGCGATCTCACGACTTTTAGGAAATTGTTCATTGTCAGTCCATGATATTCAGGAAACTATATTCTTTTCCTGGTCCCCGACTCCTGGAGGGAGCTATTTTCGTACTTTTTGTAGAAAAAAAAAACCGCAAAGATAACCACACCGAATTTTTAACCGCGTTTTTGCTCCCACACGCGGGGTGTTCCGAGCTGAACGATGCTCTTCCGGGTCCCAGCCCGTAACAAGCTACTTTTTCTTCTCGTGAAGCGTCTCAAGGAGAGAATGCAATGGTACTGCTATTCTTTTGTACAAAAGAGAACGACCGCCACAAATTTTTAACCGTGTATACACGAACACGAACACGCGCGGGAGTTTCGAAGCCAAAGGGGAACTCGCCAGTCTTTTACCAGACAGATGGTTTTTTTATCGCAAAGCGATCTAAAAGGCACATTGGTATTTCTACTTTTTTACACAAACGAACCCAGGAACGATCACAAATTTTTGACCGTTTTCGTTCATATGTTACGTTTCGCATGGAAGAAAGCCTTTTTAGGTCTTCGTGTTAGATAAAATTTTTTGAGGAAACTAGTTTTTTCACTCGCAATTTTTTGGCAATTCTATAGATACGCGGTCTGCTTGATGTTTGCTTCAAATTTTGACAATGTAAATGTAAAATACGCGAGTTTATAGGAGAAAATTTCTGTATTATGTATTTTTTTATTACAAAATATATTTATTATACAAAGATATATAAAATGCATCATTGATACATCATTGTAAATTTTATTTTCAATTAATAATGTATACAATACGTGCAATATACGTATAATATAATACAGGTACTTAATAATTTGCTAAGAAATGTTTCTCAGCTTCACTGGATTTTACAAGTATCAAGAAAGCAGGTGTACCGCCGCGAACTATGAACCTGAAAGATTAATTTTGACATTAAAATAAGCTTTTCGGCTTATGGGTTTACTTATAAAACACTGCTAGTAAACTCACTGTTTGTCTCGTAATATTTCATTCAACGTGGACTGGATGTCTACTTTATGAATGGAACATTTGTTTTTTCCTTCAAAATATACATTTATATTTTCTATAGTATAACAATGTTTTACATCCCATTCAGGGGGTTCTTCGAATAGTTCGATTAACTGTTCAATTAATCTATAAACAATTAAAAATATTTTTTAATAGTATAATTATATAACGTATAATGTATTTTGATAAAAAGACATACAACGTATCTTCATGAAAATTTTGTATAAAATCAGTTTGCTGAGTCTCTGGATATAA
Source organism: Atta cephalotes (assembly GCF_000143395.1). Classification (NCBI taxonomy): domain Eukaryota; kingdom Metazoa; phylum Arthropoda; class Insecta; order Hymenoptera; family Formicidae; genus Atta; species Atta cephalotes. The sequence goes on along the minus strand of NW_012130107.1, from coordinate 1,537,243 downwards.
AATCATTACTGGCCACACAAGCTTGTCCTTCTCGTCGAAGTGTACTCTGCTTTGTGCTATTTGCGGTACTTGAGGCTCTAAATCTCTTAATTCTAACTTTTGTTTATCATTCGTCAATTCTAAATTAATACCTTTTCGAGAAATTGTTTCTAACAATTTTTCATCCTCCTTATCTGATTTTTTCTCTGTTCTTTCTTGCTTTCTCTTATCTCTTTGTAAACGCTCCTTTGTGAACAAAATAATCGATAACATTAAGAATGGAAACTTTTGTAACTTAACTTTTACATCAATATTTATTAATATAGCTTACTTTTGCAATTACAGAATTAGATCTTAATTTCGATATTGTTTTATCAGTTGGATTTTGATCAAGAAACTGATCGCATAAATCAATGCATTGGTCATAATCTTTAATGTGGAAACTACAAGTGGCAGCTCGACTCAAAGCCTTTGGATATTGTGACTTAAGCTTTAAAGCCAATTTACAGTCATTCAAACATGATCTATAATTTTTATTATATTAAAAACTTTTATCATTAATATTAATCATTCAATGCAATCTATCAGAAGGCTTGCCTGTAATTTTGCAACATGAAATGTGCTGCGGCTCTGTTATTGTAAAGCTGAGCCATCAAATTGTCATCTTTACATTTAGTTTTTATCCCTGTTGTATAACCAAGAATAGCAAGACGATACTTTTTATACTTATAATTAAAGTTTCCATCCTCCTTGTAATTATTCGCCAATTCTGCATTAAAAGTATATATATATATGTTGCATAGGAAGCAAACAACATATTCTCTGCGTATGAATAACGAGAACAACAATGAATATTACTCCATAATAGTACATACGATTGGAACACTTATGTCCTGCACATTTTTCTTTGAAATATTAGGAGTACTTAAATAAATAATAGTCTCTATTCTTTCCTTTTTTTTATAATATATATTTTTGCAAATACTCTTTAAGGATGTTATGTGTAGAAACTACATATCTAATAATTTTTATATATTTATAAAAGTGATAAAAATTAATTCTTGAATTAATCTATAAGATATGAATGACTCATTGTGTATATAAAAGTTATCATGTATCAGACAACATGCAGGTCTAAAAGATGTCAAAAAATATCTTGAAGATATCTTTTGGAATATATATATATATATATATATATATATATATATATATATATATATATATTAAGTTAATATACANAAGAAGTAATACTTAGTATAGTAGTCGTTATTAGTTTAGTTTGGTTAGTTAACTTAAAGTTAAAGTTAAGTTAACGTTTAACGTTAACTT
>NW_012130107.1:1533027-1535837 GCF_000143395.1 Atta cephalotes | reverse complement strand
AGTTAGTAAATAAAAGTTAAATTAACTCATAGTATACGAGTAACAAACATAGCTACGTACGTAAAGTAAGTACTAATAAATAATAGTATAGATATTTAGTATATATATATATATATATATATATATATATATATATATATATATCTAAGATTTTTAAAAGGCATCACAAAGAGATCTTCTAGATGTGCATATTGTTTGGTGTACTAATAATGAATTCGATTACTCATACTATACTGGATTCATACATATTAAAGGTGATACAATTTATATGGTGAATTTAATCACTCTCACAGTACACTGGATCAGTATACAACAAAGAATACTTTATATAAAGTATCTAAATACAGTAGCATAATATAATCAATTTTGGCAATAAAATAACACATACTCTATTAAGTCATATTAAATAATGTGACAATGTCATTTTTGGAAATTTAATTATTTAAAATATTCATTGTGCTTATTTAACTTTACTAATTTTATGTATAGTAACTTTTAATAAACACCTAACATAATGCAAGTGAACGATTCGTTATAAAATTTAAAAACAAGATATAACGAAAAATCTGTTGAAAAAAAACATACCTTCAGGAGTATTCTCATCCTCCCCATACTTAAGTTGTTGCAATCCCTCCATTAAAGGAGACAACTCGTCGCCAGGTTCCGGTGGTTTTTTCATGAAAAAAGGATGTTTCTCCATTTCCTCTTGCCACCTGTCCTCCGGCCATCCTTCTGTATAACTCTTTTTCTCCAAGTTATTTATGTACTCGTCCAGTTCGGCGTCCAATTTCGCGGCAAGCTCCAAACGCTCTTCGTCCGTCCAAACTTTCCTCTTTTCACCAATTTCATCCCCTTGCATATTGTTTTCGCAATAAAAATTTCACAATGCCCAAATAAAAATACGAGTGAACTATTTTACAATCCAATTCATCTGATAAATAATTAATTAGGCGCGTTGTACGTGAGTATATCACAACATTGCTCGACGTAATGAACATAACCTCGAAATTGCTACTTGTTCACCAAAAACAATGGTGGTCACGTGTGCGGAATGAATAGCAGACGATAATTTATTTCTGATTTTACCGACCACACGTCGGCATTTTATCTGTAGATGGCGCTGGCTGTGCTTTTCAAATGTTTTTAAACATACCGATGCGCGATGATAAATATTGTATATTTTTATACGCATTTTTTTATAATTGTAAAATAAATTGAGTTTTAAATAGAAAAAAATAGAAGAAAAATATTTAGATAAATAAAAATAATAAAATGCTAACATTACTTACGCATTGCAAAAATACAAACGGAATTGAGAAAAAAGAAATAAAAGAGAAGAATTAAATTATAAATAAATATAAAACTATTATAAAATGTAAATAAAGCTTGTTGTTAAAAGGAACAAATTATTCAATGTTATATGTTATGATCATTTGATATCTAATAATTTATAGTTAAAACAATTTAATAAACTTGCACATTTACATATAGCGCACGTGTGAATCATATGATTAATGTCATGCAACCAGATCTAGGTTAAGCCAATATGAAAGATTGTAATAACAGAAATCGAAAATTTCGTGAAATATTGAAATCTACTATAACGCTCAACAAATATCGTACGAAATTTTTGAATGCCACGTTTCTCAAATTTCAATTCGCAATCTGCCAACTGCCGACATTAATCCCAGCTTCCAAACTTGCGATACGGCGCAATATGGATTCGACAATTAAACAGCCGACAGTTTGAGACAAGTTTCTCATTCAACGTTTGAATTCAAGTTTCAAGATTCATTTGTTCTATTCTTTTAAAAATTCTATTCAGAATCAACGCTATTAAAAATATTGTACAAGTAATTTTATTTACATGTACAAAAAACAATGTATTAACAAAAGAGATTATTTATTGCATTACAGTCGCTGAAGTTATTGTAATTAAATTACCATTAATTCAAACCGATCTATATATGTACTCTTAATAATTCAAGGTATTTTCAAAGTGTATATATGAAGCAGAAGCCAATTATATCGATGTTAGTCTAACCTACATCAACTCAATTTTTTTCTTCAACTATTTTTCCAACAAAATGTTAATTCGAAATAACAAATTGTTAATTTAATTGCAAATTCAAAACTAATCAATTTTAATATTTGAAGATACATACCCGAAAAAAAATATTATATATATGGACATATTTTATATATAATTATATATAGTTATATATAAAATATGTCAATTTTTATAATTTATATAATTATATATAATTTTATATAATTTTATGTAATTATATATGGAATTTTTTTCTCAGGTAGTATTATAAAAGTAGAAAAAATAATCTGATAATTTTATTAATGCATATACTGATTAATACATTTAATTTTTTAGTAATCGTTTTCATCGCTGTTATATCGCGTGTGTTGGATGTATAGAGATAAATATTTATAGGAGTTGCCTAAACAAAAGTGTCTCAATCACGTTGATCGTATAGTAAAAGTCATAAATTAACATTGAATAATAGATGGCTTAATATTGCAACAGAGCCATCAATATTAATAATCGTTCGATAAATACACAATATCCATTTATTTTTACATATTGACAGTGAAAATAAAATATTGAAATTTGATGTATAACCGTAGAGGGATCATTTATACAAATGTGGGAAAGCCGGGATATAGAAAATTTGATCTCTATGAGGTAAAAAATGAAGGGTATAGTGAAGGATAGACAAAATGAGAGAGAGAGAGAGAGAGAGAGAGAGAGAGAGAGAGAGAGAGAGAGAGAGAGAGAGAGAGAGAGTAGTAAGAAG
>NW_012130107.1:1529773-1532398 GCF_000143395.1 Atta cephalotes | reverse complement strand
TATATATATATATATATATATATATATATATAATAAAGTATATAAAATAATATAGAATTGTTAGATGCCTTCATAATTACGATCTTTACGATTTCAATTCAAAAATAATTTTTTTTTCAACAAAAACATGTCGAGAATTATGTCGATTTATATGGTAATAAATCTTTGTGGATTATCTATGATAAAAAAAACATTTCCAAGAGATATTCTAACATCGGCTGCACATCTGCTGTGCATAAATTCTTTAACTGGTATGTTTTCTTTTTTCTTTTAATTGAAATATAACGTCTGCTTGTCAAATCACTATAATTCTATAAAAAATTAAAAAAATACACTATTATTAATTATTAAATGAATGTTAATGAGAAGGATAGGTTCTAGATAAAAAAAAGATAAAGATAAAGAAAATAAACAAAATAGAACAGGCATCACTGTCTCCATCAATTAGCAGTTAATAGTTGTTAAATATATCTTCCTAAAATCTCAAATAGGTCTGTCCGGATTAATTGCATTTCTCTATCCTGACTATTTATATCGTAATCTCAACAGATCGATAAGCCGATAATATATCTCCATGTATTAATTAATATCAAAATTGTATTACATTGCAATATTAAACAGTAGATGAGTGAATGAATCAAACAATAAATCGTTCATAAAATTAAAGCAGCAAAAAATTCTTGTTTTATTATTGCTAACATCCGATAAATGAAAACGCAATTTCTTAGAATGAACTCGGATAACTCTCAAATTCTACTATTATATAAGCCTTAATCGGATTTTATTTTATTTCAGTTATTTCATGTTTTTCGTAAATTTATTATTAGATGAGATAACCTTTATAGAAAATAAAAATTAATTCAAACACAATTGGTGTTTTCACGCCCTGAATTCTTAAAATATTTCAAGATTCCTAGAATAAAAGCATTCAGCAAAACAGCGCCAAAAACAGCGAGACACTTGTAGCCGAGAAATTCAGAGAATCAGCGAAGTCCTATTTCGGGAAATCACCTATCGTTGTACACACAGCGCAATAACAAAACAGTATTCGCGAGAGATGTATCTTTTGCTTACTTCTTTAATTTAATAAAATGTAATTTTTACATTCGTAAAATATGCAAGTTGTCAATTGATCATCAATTAGATATGATAATAAGGTGACCACAGGTGTTTATTTCACAAGTAGCTCTTCTTCAGATTTATTTATTTCTCAAAAATTCAATTTTGTCTTTTATTTTAATGTTATTGTAGGAAATTACTTTCTTTAGCATTTCAATGTCTAAGGTCTCACTAATGAGCGAATGTTTATGAAAACAACTGACAAATTTAGTTTTATACAAGGGTAATATTAGCCCAAGCAAAACAGAGTCATAATAATAACAAAATGATGAGATAATAGAAAACTTGAAAAGGAACTTTTAATAATTAAACTTATAGCTTGATCATTTTGATCATTTTGATATTATGAATGACTTGTGATTTATTTATTGAAAGTTATTCTAGTTATACTGTGCAAGAAAAATTCAAATTAATATGCAAACGTCTGACAGTTACAAATTAGTTTGAAAATATTTAGGAATAAAGTCTTAAAATTTTCAGATTTGTCCCCTATTTTCTTTAAGAAAATAAGATCACCATATGCATGTGGAACGTCGTTTTTTCTTAACGATATTAATGACATTATAGATCTATTTGTGGCTACGTTCTGCTTTATGTATAATACATGATATATTATACTTTATCCTTGTTGTTCGAATGTTAAACAAGGATAAAATGATACATCATGCACTTTATGAAACGCAATGTGTTTTTTTTTTGGTACTTTTTACTCACTTAAATTTTTCGTTTTCTCTCTCCAATACGCGAATATATAAGGTGTTTTGGAAATTGTTTTACAACCAGAAAGGAGATGATTCTATGAAAAAAATAAATAAAATAAAATTTTTTTATAAATTACTTTAAAAAGTCGTCTTTAAATATTCTCCAGATACAGCTGTCTCGACTTAACAGATACATATTATATCTGTTCTTGTACATAATATTCGATTTTAAAGGCATATAGAAAAATGTTGTTTTCTTTACAGTTTTTTATTTTTTATTTACTTTTCGTTAAATTGCTGTAGCTCAAGAGACCGTAAACACTTTGCAAAATTGAAAATATAGGTACACTGGAAAAACGGTTTACATAGTTGCATTAATAGGAATTTTGATTGAAAATAGACAAATCAAATTTTCTGATTAAATCTATTATAATTTTAGTTGAGATAACCAAAATTTTAATTGATATAATCGACATTTTCTAATTTATTTATTTTAAATTTTTAGAAATTTTTCTCATTATAACTAAATTTTTATGTATTTGAGTCAATATCATTCTTTTCATATAATGATCGAGAGAGAACATCTATTAGTCTTTGATCCTTTCACTGCAAATTCATGTGTGCATGTAAAAAAAACGATTACAATAACGATATATGTGTGTGTATATTTGATTTTCTATGTAAAAATAATACCCTCTCTCTCTCTCTCTCTCTCCGTAATAACTTCGTATAGCATACATTATACGAAGTTATACGATTATTGAAAGTTACGCTGAAACATAAACTGTTATTAGTTTCGCCCTTT
>NW_012130107.1:1514493-1529753 GCF_000143395.1 Atta cephalotes | reverse complement strand
TTACTTACTTACTACTACTACTACTACTATAGTAGTAGTAGTATAAAGTAAAAGTAAATAAATAATAATAATATATTGTGTGTGTATATATATATATAATAACTACTCTCTCTCTCTCTCTCTCTCTCTCTCTCTCTCTCTCTCTCTCTCTCTCTGCATACAAATAGATTTACACACTTAAAATTAATTATACACATACATCGTAGATACTCTTGATACTTTTATATTTGCAATGTTGCCAGTATTTTCATAACAAAAATATCATGTTAATATAATAATCAATTATTGCAGGATATTTTGAGTCCACTATACGTAAATTTGATTTGGAAACCTCAACAATACCAAAGCCTTATAAATATGTCTATGACACAGAAAATTCCTCATGAAATATAATAAATCACATTGACAGAAAATGAAATCGTAGTATTACTGGAACAATACATTTTTTTACAAATTAATTACATCAACGAGTCCATATTACTGTTTTAACAGATTGATCATTTGGATAAATCTGTCATCACACATATTGATTTAAAACTTAAATAAAAATGTTTGGTGCTTTTTTTGTACCTTTTATACACAAATTATTGCATTTATTACAAAATAAACGACAAATCAACACTCCACGATCGTATTATTGCTCATACAATAGATATTTTATACACATTCTTCAATAAACCGTTATTTAAGCTTTATGTCGTAAGAATTAATTGATCAGTCACAATCGAATGTGAAATGAATAATCGACTATGACTGATTAATTTTTTACGACTTAAGACTTAAAACTTAGATAGCGGCTTTTTATAGAAAGCTTTTTATAAATTAATTACGTGAACGAATCCATATTATTTGTTTTTATAAATTGAGTATTTGGACGAGTTCATTACATGACGCGTCAGTTTGAAACTTTATCAAGAACAATCTACCTTATATTACTAGATTTTTTCATATCTTTCTTATAAAGAACGTTAAATAGAACGTATTATCATTAATCATCATTACTGAAGCGATTAGTTCTCATTGTGAATACTAATCGTTTGCAATTTCGAATTATTTAAATATTCTAAATTTATACTGCGCGTTTTGCCATGACAATCTTGGCAATGCGTCAGTTTAAAAACACTAAGCGCGATAGCTCTGTTAAGTAATCTCGAATTTTATTTGTCAAAGGCATATAATGAGCGCAAATTTCTATTGAGGATGCTAATTGAAGTAATGAATCGGCGGGACGTATTAATTATCGCGAGTTTTCATGATCAGTGTCGTTTCGTCGATCGTAATCGAGGCTGCGTCGTGATTTAAAACCGATACAACTTTAGTTGAGTAGCGAGAAAAATTTCGACGCGCGAAAATTTTTCAAAAAGCAACGTTATAAAAAGTTTTTGTCATTTTAGCAACTAATTTGAACGTCCTACATAATTATTTTGTCCAATAAAATTATGTTCAAAACTATAATAAAAATTCTTATTTTATCTATTCGATATATAATATCGTATTCAGATGTTTCATCAGCGACTTACTGAGAAGAAAATCGTGCGATACAAAAATCCCTCTATCGGATGTCACGCGTGAATGAAAGCGCAATAAAGATATATTATCAGACGGCTCCCCTTTTCGTAAAACAGTCATCATTCGAAGTAATCGCACAGCGATGATACTCCGAGTATCTCGAATCGCGAATCGCCTAACCCACGAAGTGCACAAGTCTCAAAATACAAGGCTCGTCGATCGTTCCCCGCGCGCTTAATCCTGCCATAAAACCCCTATATCGAAAGTTAGGACACCGAAGGAGCGAAGCCGCAAAACGCACGTCGATTCACCGCCGCTAGGGTAATAGTAGTGGTGGTAGTGGTGACGATGGTGGCGAGGCGAGGACGAGCGAGGGTGGAACGGCGACGAGTCACGAGTGAGAGCGATCGTGCGTTTCCGCGATCGCTCGGTCGGCGGCCCCTTTGTGCTCGAGTAGGGGCAAGATGGCGCTCGGTAAAAGCCGGCACGCGATTGGTCGATCGGGCTGCGCCGCCAATCTCCCGAGAGCAGTCGCTATCACGACCTCGCAGCGGTAGGACGCGTTGTCGTCGTCTCCGTTGTAGAGGAGTGCAAAATTAAAGAGAAAAAAAGAAAACAAAAACGCGCTTCTTCGTTCGTCGCATGGCGACGAGGGTAATGGCCACTGTGCGGTTCGTGAAGTAAGAACGTCGGCGTCCTCTCTCTCGTTCCGGCAGTTTTACAATCGCGTCCGCATCTGAATTCCGACGGCGCGGACGAACGAACGAACGAACGAACGAACAAACGAACGAACGAAAATACCGGTGGAGATTCGCCCCGTCGTTCTCGCGCGAATTGTCAATTGTGAATTGTCGTTGTATTACTCGTATCGTATTATAATTCGTCGCCGCGGTTGCGGTTTCGCGTGCGCGCGCGCGCTCGCGGCTCCTATCCTCGGTTCTCGGGAGCGCTTCTGGTTTCCCGGTGAATCGAGTGAATATAGTGCGTGCGGATCACAAGTGCCCAGCATCCAAGTGTGTACGAGCTCTTATATGTGCGGCCCGTAATCGAGTGTGCGTTGTCGCGCTGCCGGCGCTCGGATCCCTCGTCGGCTTCGTCGACCTCCACGGACGGTGGATTTATCAGGCGCGGCGTCGTCTCCCCTAGGCGCGTTTCGGACCTCGCCATCCCTCCGCCCTCGTCACCCCTCGGCAGCGACAACGACGACGTCGACGACGACGACGGCGGCGGTGGTCCATCGACTCGGTAAGTGAGCGTCCGAATCAAATTTGAAGTAAAACACAAGCTGGTATAGACGCGATCTATCTCTCCGCGTACGCTGCGTGTGGATGCGTGTGTGCGTGCGTGCGACAGATGCGTGTACCGTGGCACGACGCGGAAACAAGGGTAGTCAGGCGAGTTTCGACGTAACGTCGCTGTAAATATGTCACTCGCTATAATCAAACTCGAACGTTGCCGCCAGTCTGTATCAAAACACATTGCGATGTAGTTGTCTGTTTCTCTCTCCTTTATTTTCTTTTTTTTTTCCATCCAGGCAACACAAACTCGGCTACTCTCCGCATTGTATATATCTACAATTTGAATGTCGCGAGTAATAGAAGCAAACGAAATTTGAGTCCCACGCGAGATATATATATCCGCCGTATTTACAGCGTCGAAAATTGAATTCACCGAATTACAGTTCCGCGTAATCGTGTACGTGTGTGCGTGTGTGTGCGTGTACGTTAACACGGTACAGTGGTCGCTCTCCTCTCGAGCGAAGAGGCTGTCCGTACGAGAGCCTCGATGTCCGAATATCTCGATAATTTCTCTCTCGGAGAGCTGCCGAGAGCGATCTCTCTCGATCGCGCAGACCGGACATCACGCGTACTCGCGAAATGGTTTTCGTGATCCTCGGCGGTTTATAGTTTATATGTCTACTACGTGTTATTTTGTTATTTAAAATCCGCGATCCGTCCGCTGTACCATTTCATAATCAAAGGTCCCCTCCACGTTGTGACGTTCTGAAACAGCACGTCGATATGTCGTCGTTTTGCTGTTGACAATACTGCGAAATTCCATGGTGAAAAAATCCCGCGAGCTATCGCAACATCGCCAATATGTTCGACACGGATTTATGAGGAAGGACAGATCCGTTTCTTTTAGCCACACTTTTTACGCTTGTCCGTTTTTATCCCACTTGAGTAACGTGTTTACTACGCAATATGATTGTATGGCAACATATGTAAGAATGATAAACGTATGAAAATATTAAAATTTCGTTTAAAATATAAAGTTTTAAAAAGTTTGAAAAAAAATGGACACATGTATTCCTATTATTTTGCTTAACGAATCGTGTGACACTATTTATTGCATATTTATGCGATAACGTGTAGCTTGCAACATTTTTTTATTTATAATATTACACTGCTACGTATAATAATTATTATATTATAATTTAATTACAATTATATAGAATTATTAATTATTTCTTCTCTATTTTAATTTTCTTATTAGTTATATACTGACTTTTATTATTCGTTCTTATTTGAAATAATAAAGGTAGTAAAAGGTAGTAACTTGAATCATTTTTACCGCGATTATTGAGCATCCTGTCAGCAAAGTTCGTTATCGTTGGAAAGGTAACTCAGGGTTGCCACAAAATTAGAGAAATGTCAGGAAAATTGAAGACGGTCAGAAGAAATCAGGGAAAAGTCAGGGAATGTTCTGGAAAAATAAAATTCTTGGTTTTAAGAAAGTTTATGCATACATCACACCTACACAGTTTCGAAATACCAACTTAATATTACCAACTTAACAATTAAATACAAGTAGTATCAGCAATATTAATAATAATTTACATTGTCGTGTCAAATTGCTCTCTCAACAAAATATTTGACGAATTCGAAGTCAGGACAAAAGTACATACAAAAAATTTCGAAATATTGAAAGCATCAAGGAAAATCATGTGTTTGGAAATCAGGGAAAAATTATGGAATTTTAGAATAAAGAATTTGCGGTGTTTCAATCCCGGAGTGTGAAAAAGATAAAAGAGTGAGTAGAAGAAATGCATCTTGAAAGATGCATCGAAAGCGTTTCGGGACGCGTGCTCCTTGTGCCGAAAGGCGCGTTTTCGCCTCCTTCCTTCATCGGGAAAGGTCCATTTATTGTCATGTACTCCGCTGGCCGCGTAATGAGAGTATGCGCGTTGCACGAAGTACGATCAATTTCGGAAGATCTGCTGCGCTCCGTAGTACGTACGCCGCGAAAGATGTCGCACTACCCCCTTCTCTTTTCGCACTATCGCGGTAGTTTATTATCCTTAAGTGCTGCTCCAGAGCTCTCCTTGCCTCTTTCCTTTCTTGCCCTACTCCTCTCGCGCTCCTTTCTTCGTTCCCCGAGTTCTCCCCCGCGTTCACCCGCGTTCACCCGCGTTCAAGCCTTGCAAATCCCTTTTCTCTCGAACTGCACGCGTACACTCGTCACGCTCTCGCGTGTCTCCATTTGCGCGCACGCGTCCGCGTGAATGACGAATGAGAGCACAGTGTCTCTATGGGAACCAGTTTGCGTACCTTATTACCGTATATCCGTAAGATCCAGACCCGCATCTCGATAATATAGACCGGACGACGCATTCCAACGAACGACGACAAGTGCATATACGCGATAGTTGCCTGTCATCACTTGCAACGTTGTTACACGCGATAACGTTATAAGTCAGGACATTTCATCGTATAATTGAATGATCCGGGAAAAGACGCAAATACTCTTTGTCTGTGGAGTTTAAAAAAATTTTAAAAGTTTAACGTCAAATGTGATTCTCAATAATTATTCAGACAGGGATTATTTAACGTCGTATAAAATCTAGAGATTATCTGCATTATGAAGATTATAATAATTTTTTAATGTTTACGGTATTAACGTCGTAATCAGTCTTCGGTCTTTGTTCAGTTACAGTTTTCAAGATTTTATTGTGATCCAAAATAATTGCGATTGGATTGTTATTTTAAAATTTTACGTAAAAACTTTTTACGTAACAAGTGTGATTCTCAATAATTATTCAGACAAGGATTATTTAACGTCGTGTAAGATTTTGTTATAAATTATTTTCATTACGAAGATTATTATAATTTTTCAATGTTTTCTACTGATTTAATGTTGAATGTTACGTCAATTTTTGGTCTTGATAGTTACAGTTTTCAAAATTTTATTAATTCACAATAATTAACTTGATTATCACTTTAACTACTTTTAGATGAAAAGTTTGCGTCGAATGTCATTTTCAATCATTTTCAGACAGAGATTATTTATCGTCGTATAAAATCGTATTATAGATTATTTGCATTACGAAGATTATAATAATTTTTCAATATTTTCTACTGATTCAATGTTGAATGTTACGTTGTAATCAATTTTTGGTCATTACAATTTTCAAGATTTTATTAATTCATAATAATTAATTTGATTGTCGTTTTAACTACTTTTACATAAAAAGTTTGTGTCGAATGTCATTCTCAATAATTTTCAGACAGAGATTATTTAACGTCCTGTAAAATCTTATTATAAATTATCTGCATACGAAGATCATAATTTTTTAATTTTTTCTACTGATTCAATGTTTAAGTTATGATATATTAATGTAATCAATTTTCAGTGTGGAGCGTTACAGTTTTCAAGATTTTATTGGTGCAAAATAATTGATTTGGTTGTTACATAAAATTTTAAAACTTTACGTGATAAAGTTTGCGTCGAGTATGATTCTCAATCATTTATAGACAGAGACTATTTAACATCATATAAAATCTTGCCTTATCCGCATATGAAGATTATAATAATATGTTTCAATGTTTTTTACTGGTTCATTGTTTAACGTTAAGATTGTTAACATCATAATTAACTTTCTGTGTTGAACGTTACGGTATTAATGGAAATAATGTGTCAGCAATTTATTCAGCATAAAAGTAAACATGCGATATTCGTTCGCAAGGGCAGTGCTGCTTTCATAGTTGTCAGATAATATTAGCGATTACATTTCCGCATGATTTATATGTATTTAGTTCAGCGATTAATAAATAGTTGATATCTGAAGTCTATTGCTCGATACTTATTCGCCTAATGTTAAAACACTTCGACAAGCATCGAGAATCAGATCTGATGTTAATATGACATACAGGGTGTTTCTTAAAGGACTAAATATTAATCATATAGCGTTATTCCTAATTAAAAATTGAGTCGAAAAGTCCTCTACAATCTAGCAATTTTTCGCAATGGTGGTTGACGAAATATTAATTTCTAAATATTGCACGCGTATTTGGCTGCCCAACCATTAACTATCATGAAAATTGCAAAATGAACAAATGGTAGAGGATTTTTGATTCAATTTTTTATTAGGAATAGCATTATGTGATTCGTTAATCACTTACTCGGCAATCTTTAGAAATTAATGTTTCATCAATCATTGCGACAATTGCAAAATTGTAGAGGACTTTTCGATTCAATTTTTAATCAGGAATAGCGCTATATGATTAGTGTGCGCTATTTAAGAAACATCCTATATTTTTTTTAATTCCGAGTTAAATTTGTTGACAAAGTATTATTGTGTTTTCTCGCAAATCGTGTAAGTACAAGATATCAGCCACCGATGTCGTGAAATTATGCGAGTGGGACAGCATCGTGTTTGCTAATGTGTCGTCGGTGACCATTAACGAGCGTCACGTTCGCGAAATGGACGAAACGCGTGGCTCCTAAAAAAAGAGACTCCGAAAAAATGTGATGAGATATGGGAAAAAAACGCATTATCTCCAGATGTCATGGGTTCGAAATTTCAATGGTCCAAAATAATTGTGAGAGTAGAAAATTCCCGATAGTCCTTCAAAGTCACATTAATCCGAAGAGAAACGTGAAAAAAACGATAGAAAAATTATCTCGATGTACTATCATTTCGAAATTGGCTGAAATATTCGAAATTATTATATAGAAAAAATTCTGAGTTGTTGAAAGTCAGCTGAATAAAATATTATTTTAAAAATTTGTTACCGCGAGTTTACGTATTTCATTTAAGATACGGAAAGTTTTTGATTTTTAATTATGATTAATAAAGATGAAAGTGTAGATTTTTTTACATTATATAACTCAACTAATACACATATTGACGCACTTTCGTTGCTTTTATAATAATATGGAAAAGTTCATATGTAAAAAATTATTTTCTCTAATGAAGGAAATATTATGAATAACATCTAATTTCTTCATTTGGTTAATTATAATTTATATGCATAATGCTGAATATGTTAAAAAAAATTACATTATGTGAGGAAAATGTGAATGATTTTTAAATCTCAGGGAAAGAAAATAATTAACAGAAAGTTTTTGCAAACTGCGTTTGTATGTTCCTCTTTAATCGAAAAATTATTTTTGCGTACTTTTATATTTAAATATTGTTAAAAATAATGAAGATATTTCAGGTAGTCAAGTTGGGCAAAATGTTGCATGTATTGTTTTACATACATCTTTCAAATTCCGATTATTTTTCCGTACATTTTTGAATAAAATCTCGCATATTCGAGAGAATGATATTTTCCAACAATATTTCGGTACAATAAATATCTACTGTGCCGTATTTATGTATTCAGGATTATGATTTTTGAAATTTTTGTTGAACCGTAGTCTTATCATTGAAATATATGCTTTCATTAACGTCGTTCGTTTGACGCCGAGTTTTTTTTTTCCTTTAACTTAAACAAGCTAGATTATATTTGAAAAAATTCAATGTCGAAATAACTCCATATATATTGTAATAATCGAAATGAAATAATCAAAAAATGAAAAAGAGATTATTGTGAAATGAAACTCGAGTTTGTGTTAGTAGTAACAATAAATCAATCATTATGGTGATATATGCATAAACATGATTTAAAACATATTCCATTTCGACAATTCCGAAACAAACTTTAAAAGCAAATCGATCGTAACAGTAAAACGATTGTTGATCTTTGATTGCATATTAATAACGTATGTGATACACATCGAGCGTTTCAGAGCACGTTCAATAAAAAAACATAATATTTGCGCGACGCAATAATCGAGCTTTTATTTACAATCGCGGCAGGACTCGGCATACCGATATATGTATATATACACACACATATATATATATATATATACACACACACGCGCGTGTGTGTGTGTATGTGTATGTGCGTGCGCGCGCGTGTGTGTATGTGTGTAGGAAAATGGAAACGTAGTCCAAATTGTCGAAACTGCCTGTAGTTTCATCGGCTTTTCGATGTGCCGATAATTTGCAGCGAAGTGACTAATTAATACATGAAACCAACGTACGAACATTTGCCATTCACATATAAATATTATGTCGATATATGACCTTTTCGTCGATATTGAGATATATTTTTAAAGTATGTGTAACTTGCATTATTTTATTTTTCGTAAGTTTAATTATATATACGCATTCTGCATAGAATTTCCATATAGTTCAGTTTTATAGGTGTGCGCATTTGTAGTTTTCAGAAATGTAAACAATTGAAAACGAAGAGATGCGTGCGTATTAATAAATGTAATGCTGTATTCTATTTTATTCCATTGGGACAACTTTGATAAAAATTCAGTTTAAGGTTATCCATCTCGTTGTTATTTTTAATCGTGCATTGGAGTCTATACTATACCTCAACACCATTTAACCGGTCGTTTATCTGAATATTGTTTAATCGAACGTTCGTTTGTTTGAACAACGTCGTTTAATAAAAAAGGACCGATATATTCTGCGCACATATACCAGTTCACGTGCTCATATTTTTCTCTTCTATCAATTGTCATCCTTCGTTACACCAGACGTACTTTAGGAAAGAATTGAATAATAGAATTTTATTGACAGGATTTTTTTTATTTTATCAACAAATAATTTTTTTTATTAAAGCGCATTTTATAATGTATTTTAATTATCAATTGTAAGATCAATTGTATTTTTCGTATCACATGCTTTTGATGAAGCAGTTGGAAAAACAAAAAAAAATCAAGACAAAACATTGATACAAAACGTTAGCACCAAAAAAGTGTAAATATCCATATATTTCAATGCTTAAAATGGCCGTGTCAATTTAATAGATGCGTTTCTCATTTAATTTGAAACAATCGAGATTTCCCTGCATTTTGCGAAACGCAATAAAAAGTGTTTCGTTCCGACTAGAGGGCTAAATTACGCGCGGTGAATGGAAAATGCAATTATATGTGACAAATTGGCAATTGTAGTATCGGATAAATATTTGCTTCTTGACAAATATCGACGTAATCAGTTCGTTCCGCGCACTTTTCAAAGCCCTTTGAGAATACTGCCGAGATTAAAATTAAATCCATCGGGCGCAAGGGCGTGTTCTTCTCGCGCTCGATCGATTTATTTTGCCCGAAAATGTACACCCGACGAACGAGTCGCGGTTGTCCTCTTTCCGTATTCTGGAGTGACGCAGGGAGTATCGCGAAATAATGTATCACACAGGTAACAGGTGTTCCTGCATTTTCTGTTCGTTTTGCAAAGAAAAACACGTGCTTCGCTTAACCAGTAGGTATAACCCATACACGACGTACACGGCCCAGCCGCGTTATATACAGTTCACGAGAGAGGAATATATACCCGTTCTTGTCGCGGTACCGCCAGTATTTTGCCTATAAACAATTTTCTTAATACAGCTAACAGTACCATCATGCCGCTGAGATGAGATATAATTTATTGCAGAGACTCGAGAGAGAAAAACAGTTTCGCGCGGAATAAATGCTCTTTAAACGCAATTGCATCGCGGTGTCCGCGCGCAATTGCATTAATTTCTATGAAGTCGCTAGCTCGCTGGTAATAGGAAATATGCGATTATTTTACGCGCTAGATTGCCTTTCTTATTATGTTCGTCCAACACAAATCCGTAGCTCTTTGAAAGTAAAACTGACGCGAAATTCAAATGGAGAAGAAAAGAAGATTGAATGATATAAGGAAGTTACAAAACGTTATGCTTCCTCTTATTTCGCAGAGGGCATTAATAAAAATTAAAGCCGAGCGTATGCAGTGAGAAGAATGATTTAGTGTCAGACTCGAATATTCAAAAAATTGTGAAAAACGTAGTGTCCGATGATGCAATTAACGGCGATGCTTTATGACTCGTTATGTCGATCTGTATCCTGTCAACGTCGAAATCTCGATAAATTCGATTTCGCGTTACGGAAATAACGCATTCGCGGTCGATGCAACCCCGATAATTCCGAATACAATAATTCATTTTTACGGCCTCGTGCTACGTCACGTTTCTCGTTCGCAACGAACCGGGTCGACATTATTTCTCCTACTGGCAATTTTTCTATCTCGAGATTCGTATCTCGCGGAATATCATAATACGAGAAATAATGCGCGCATACCGCACACTGTTGACTTTGCCGTTTAAACTCGGCGAGACCGAATACGTTGCAAATATTATGCACCATAGTGGAAAGCGGTCAACAAAGAGTTTCCAACATAATCCATCTAATTTATCCAAACACAACCGTTATTTTGATTGTGAAATATCAACGAACTCCCAAAATATTTAGCGCAAGAATAGCTTTAATTATAATGTATAAGTGAAATGTTAATTGAAACTCACTATATAACAAAAAAGATAAAATTGATATTCTCTAATGAGAAACATAAAGATACTAGGATAGAATTAGTACAAATGACGGCAGCTTAAATAAATTTTATTCTTTATCTTGATTCTTTTCTTGAATACTTCAATTATAAAAGTAAAAATAACAACATAATTATGCAATTAATATAAAAATTAAATATAATTAAACTAATTTTAAGAATAACATTTAATTCAACAACATTTTATTTTCTAAAAGAATTCGTAATCTGTAAGAGGTAGATATACAGTTACAGATTAATCAGTTAAAATTCATGACATTATGATGAAAACTGTAGACGCAATCGTCACAATTATTATGCGTAATTACTTGGTACGATAGATGAGCTCGTTTGTCAACCATGATTACTCGTGAAAAAGATATAATTTTAACATTACTAATTGCTCATTAATGTTTGAATAAATATTAGAGACGTCAATCTACATGTATCACCAATGATATAGAGTGCTTTTGCTAAACATCATGAAACATTTCTTTTGTCTTGTCGTACGTTACGTTCACAAGATAATTTACGTAAGAAAAAATAATATTGAAATGATGGAAAATGTAATATTAATATAAAATTTACATGTAATTAGCGCACGATATATTATTATAGCATTACCAAGATATTTTGTATAACAATAAATATCTAGAAATGGAAACTTTGTAGCTACTGTTTTCAAAAAAAATATTACGTTACATCAAAGATATTTTATACAGTTTATGTTCTGTAACGAGTGTCCATGTTATTTAGAAAATATCTTACTAAGGAAAATCCACAGCAGACTTATCCATAAAGATTGTTTCGGATAGATTTGGGATGGATTTGTGACACTATAGGCGTTACTTCATTTTCTTGAGGTAAAATCGAACGATTAATAAGCGGTAAAATTAGGGTTAACACCATTTTAAGATACTAAGAATATTGAAGAAAACCTATCACGCTTCAAGTAGTTAATCATTCTTGGCAGGTAAATCGTTCCTCAAGCAAGTAGGTTCGCGAGGGAACTAATATTTCTAGAGCAAATTGGTTATGAAAACAACAATTAATTAGTATCTGTCAATGGGAACACATTAATATAACTTTGAAACTTTATACAGAGTATATATAAACTGCAGATACAATCTATATATAAGACTTAACCGAGTTGATTGAATAAAGAACAAAGAAGCTTCACTCAACATACAATTTCAGAAATATTTTATTTTTGATTTGAAAAAATATAAATTCTTACAGTGCTTTATAATACTTTGGTACGACCTGCTGTAAAATGTATAAGCTATGTAAAGAATTGCTGACTTACAAATTGAAAAACTGAATATTTTCTATTAATTACTAGTTTCCGGATATATGCTTATTAAGGCTTCCTTGTTCCTCGCAATGACCTCCATTAATCTTTCAAGTTTGCACCTGTAGTTTAGTTATACTCTATATAATATCCTTCGCATACGAGGTAGGTTTTTCATTCGCGGAAAGAAGCAACGGGAAGAAGAGAAAGAACGGCTTCTCTGTCCGGTGGATTCGTTACTTCTGCACGTAGAAGCGGCTCGCCGTGCGTAAAACGGCGTAACGTTTAACTTCTTGAAACCTGACGATGTTTAATGAGACGTCAAGAATTTGATGCGAGTTTTGAAGGCAGTCGCATAAGCACACGGCGGTCTTATAAAGACGGCCTTTATATTTGAGACGCTCGGAAATTCAGTGAGCATGTGGCAACGCCGAGATCAGTCTTTCTCTCGCACTCCTCTTCGATTCCTCGGTTTCATCTTTCTCCACCAACACTACACATATACCGGCGGCGGCGGCGGCGGCGGCGGCGGCGGCGGCGGCCACACGTAACCACCCATCGTTCCCGTAGCGAAGTTTCTTCCTCTTCTTCTACCACGCTACCACCTTGCACCCCATCTACCCGACGTGCTCTTTTATTTTATTATTCGACCCGACCTCGGCGAGTTAGGCTGGTTGCCTCGGCGTATATACCAGAAGACTTCTTCTCTTTCCCTCGCTCTCTCTCTCTCTCTCTCTCTGTCTCTCTCTCTCTCTCTCTCTTCCTCTCTTTCTCTCTTTCCCTCTTCTCCTTTCTCTCATCTCTTCCGCGCGACCGCCGCTCGCTTCTCGACTAACGGAGAAACTGGAATCTCGGCGTCGAATACGAGGATCTTCTTCTCCTGCTGCTGCTGTTGCTGCTGTTGCTCGTTGTGCTCCTTACCTCTTCTCTTCTGCCTTCGCCACCTTCTCCTTGAAGCTCGTTTACAATTAGTTTATCTTGGTTTCGGTACGTCTCGTCATCGAGAGAATCCCTCTCGTGTCATTTTATTATTCACTTTGCCGACACGGTACTATCGTGACTTCGTCGTCGAGAAGTGCATATTAAAATCCATGCACGGAATCCCGGAAGAAATAGAAATTATGAAATCCTCGAATTAATGCGATTCGTTTTTGAGACGTTCAATGAAGTGTCAAAAAAGAAATCGCGTAAATGTTTCCAGAGAAAATGTTCATTGAATCATTGTTTTTGGTAAAGAATGAAAAGAGGCTAATCTCATTTGGAAATTTTAATGCATATTAAAACTATACAATATCGGAAAGTCATAAAGAGATATATGTGTAGCATAAACCAATTTTATACGATTGCCTTTTGACAAGATAATCCCAAACGAAACATCAAAAAGTGAATCATGCTAATGCGTTGTTTGTTAAACGATGAAAAGATAAGAAGCATAAGAGGCTTTTACGCGTATTAGAATTATGCATAGTTAGTTGGAAATCCCGTGGGAATTACATGTTACAGCTTAAGACGAATTTACACGGTTTACTTTTAAACATCATCGCACATATATTATTAGATATGGATCGAATAAACATATTCACCGAAATGTTCAATTGTTGAAAGAAGTAAAATTGTTATCATCCAATTTGACTGATCGCTTATGAGAATCTGTAATAGCGCCAAAAATTTGATGAATTATTCGTCGCTTGGCGCTTAAAGCTTCTCGTATATTTGCCGAAATGAATCATCTAAAGTGAATTATAAAAATGAATCATACAAATGTTATTTTAAAAAGTATATACAATATTACAAGATAATCGTTTGATGCATTTAATGCAATATTATTGATGGGATAATGTTATACGATAACTAAAATTTTTATAAATTAATATCTTTAAAGTTGTATATTCTATTAAATATGAAAGGAACAATAGTTACCTAATCCTTTGAGTTAAATAATATTTTGTTATTTTAATTTCCATCATGTATGTCAAAATGTAAATCAATCCATTTCCGTCGTTTCAAAGTAAACATTGTTCATATTAACACATGCATTTAAATAAATGCACGTAAATAAACTAAATTTGAATTAAATTAATAGATTTTCTTTTAAATTAATTAAATCCATTATTTTAATCAAATTAATGATATATTGGATATTGGTGGAAGTAGTGGCGGTTCTATAGAAATGATTAAAAATAATTCAAATTAGGTATAATTGAATCATTGTATGAATAATAAAATTCTATAAAAAGTGATAGGGCTCTATCTCTATTTTCAAATTGGTATTAATTGAAAATTATGTTTACATACACATTTAGTAATATTGTTAGCCGAGACAAATAGACGGCCGAGTCAAATAATAGGAGGTAGATATTTAAAAAGAAATGAAGGCACATCATGCATTCTTTAGTTGGAGCTTTTTCAAAAGTCTCGATTGCTCAGAGGAAGCGACATTGGAATGTAGTTGCGGGTGGTTCAATCCTTCGATGTTACTGTAAACAAAAACTCGTTCGTCCAATACGTTCTCGCCATGGACGATTCGGGATGGTCACTATGAGTTGAACCGTGTTAAATTCCGGCTTTAGCCGCACCAGGATTTTTCATAATGCGATTTCCTTTCTCTTGTCTTCTTCGTCTCGCGCTTCTTCGACCGCGCCCTTCGAGCTGCAACGAGCCTCGATTCGTCCGTGCAGATCCTGCAAGGTGCATCACGCGTAGCGACGGGTTTGATCCAATTGAACCGTTGCGAACCACCGTGGAGAGCTATCCAGAAATGGTTGGAATCGACGTGACGGTTGCACTTCCCCCACTCTCCTCTCTCTCTCTCTCTCTCTCTCT
>NW_012130107.1:1498037-1514037 GCF_000143395.1 Atta cephalotes | reverse complement strand
CCTCCTCCTCTCTCTCTCTCTCTCTCTCTCTCTCTCTCTCTCTCTCGCTTTCTCTCTTGCTGATTTTATTTCCTTTCATGCAAAAAGATGGCGAATACTAGCTTTACATAATAACACGGAAGTGGCGTCAGACCGAGACGGGAACTCATCTCATTATTTGCTGTTACTTTTTCTCTTTTCGCCGATTCTAACTTGCGAGATTTAGAAGCGCCTTCGTTACGCTACATAGTTAGACATTAAAAGAGCAATGATAATCTAATTCCTTGAATTAAATAAAATTTTTTGTTATTTATAACTTCCAACTGTGTCAAAATTTAAATCATTCCATTTTTGTGATTAGTTTTAGTAAAGTAAACATTATCCATAATTTATACTTAATAAATAATAAACTAAATTTGAAAATACATTTTCTTGAATAAATTATTGAACTCCATTTTTTTAGTCAAATTAACGTCATGTTAGATAGGAGCAGGTGATGAGCTAGATATACGTATGCGTGATTAAAAATAATGTAAATTGAGTCTAATTTGACATTATGAATTTAACAGTGTAATTGAAAGAATTCGAATGTTACGATGAAATTACTCGTAAAATTACTAAATGACTTAGAAATTCAATATTTATATTTATAAAATGAAAAGTCAAAGAAACTGTGTTTTAATTGTTTCTAAAAATTTATTATTTACATTGTTATAAAGTAAATTCTACTATTAATTTTTTAAATAATCATGGAAATATATTCTCTAACTTTTTAAATATAACATTTATTTTATATATGAGAAACACGCAGTTTCTTTGATATATTATTACTGGAACTTATTTATACTGTTATACAATAAAATCTATTTTATTAATCTCTTGAATAACCATAGAGATGCTTTCTCTAACGTTTTGAAATATAATGTGACATTTGTTTTATGTATGAGAAAACGTGCAGTTTCTTTTATTGTTATCGAAACTTTATATTATAAAATAAAATCCATTTTATTAATCTTTTGAATAATCATGGAGATGCTTTCTCTAACTTTTTAAAATGTAACATGATATTTGTTTTATGTATGAAACGCGCAATTTCTTTTATTGTTACTGAAACTTTATCTTCGATTCGATACATGAGTCTTAGAACTTTCCATTTGACAATCGGGCACTAACTTTGTGCGACTTGCTAGGAATTATTAAAGATACAGACTGTATGTGCAAGACGTAACGCAATTGAGTTTGAACTAATTTCCGAGTTGTAACGTTCGATCAGCACTAAATCTGCTTGTTTGGCATTTTCAATGCACGCATGAGTAATTGACGATTCGACACGATCGTAAACTTTCGTCTTTCTAAGTATTTTATACCGTTAACACGTGGCTCATACACAGAACGAATGGACAAATCTTTTACTACTATTAATCCTTAACCCGTCAGATGGAAACGCCGTATACACGTGCCACTTAGCCTAGGAGAGAACTTCACAATAAAGACAAGTGAAATTTTAAAGGGCGCTCAATTAAGCCTCTACGCAGCTAATTTACGACATCGTTATTTCATGCTGATTTACATGGAAGTAATGAATCTGAATAATGTATATCGTAAATGCAACGCGTTTCTGTCTTGTCGATAATTTTGAAGAAGCAGTTTAATGTGACATAAAGAACTAAATGCATAAGTTCTTTTTTTATCTGTATGATCTGAGTTTCTTCACGTTTAACTTTTACGACGATAGGAAAACTAGTGATAGCGAGATCTTTTATCGCGTGAAATATAAATTACCAGATATATTTCTCTAAGAGAAAATATATTCCGTATATAAATACAACTATATTTTTAGGAATATAATTGTAGGTATATAAAAATTCGAAAATATATCTAACATAGAGGATATTCCTACTTGTAATTTTATTACTTGTAAGTTTAATGGCAAATCCTCTGATCACTTACAGCACTATAGTCAAATGTTTTATTTTATATTTACAGTTACAATCGATTTGGCGAAAATGTTGAGAAAGATCATCACTCGTTGCAATTTCTGATTCTTAATATTACATACTTTTGCAAGTAAATCTTGAAATTTTCTATTACAGTAAAATCTGAAATTAGTTAAAGAATGTGACTTTGTTATCTATTTGGCTCTCTGAAGTTTAATTCACCAAAAGCCTTTTACCAAGGAAAAGTCCAACTTGCTCTGAGAATGCGATTAAAATTTAAGTCACGAATTGTAGAACGTCTTGTATATGCTTTAAATATATACGTTGAGTTAAGAATTAAATCGTTTCCGTACGTTTTGATATCAAATCATGTCTAATAATACTATCGCACTAATGATAATATAAATATAAAATAAAAAAAAGTTCACTGGGCTGTACTGAAAAAAAAGTGTAGTAATAATTACCAAATATTTTGAAATAATTTCAATCATAAAAATAATTTTGCTTTTCTAAATATTTAATAATTATTATTACCAAACGGTTGGTTATATTATTATGTTTGATAACTTACTACACTAAAAAGGAAATTTACTAAATCTTAATAATATTTCTTTAAATAGTATTAATTGTAAGTAAACATTTACTTACAGTACATATATATTTATTCAATAAAAAGCTAATAATTAAACCAAATTAATAGTTTTCGTATCAAATAAATACATGTTTACACTTGGTAAATACTTAAAATTGTAAATACATCAAACAAATATTTATTAAAATTAAAACAATTTTTTCAGTGCGTATTTAAAAAAGTAAAATTATTTTTAGTTATATATAACCAAATATTTGATGGAAATTATTTCGCTCAATATTTGGTAGCTATTATCAGATTCTTTTTTCAGAGTATAATCAGCTTTTGTTATGAAAACAGCTTTCGCTCACAATCGATAAAATACGATTCTCATTCGTGTGTTGGAATATACGGAAGGAAACTTCGATGGCATTCGAATCAGTCTCTAATCGGTCAGACGGCGCGCGTTACGGTTCTTTCAGGACATTCCCAGGACTCCCTTGGCGTCACGTCGCGCCGTGTTGTGTCGTCTGGGATCCCCAGTCATCCCGGAGTTGTCTCCGGGATAACTCGCTACCGTACACAGCAACGACAAAACACATAAACGAGTTTTCGGTACGTTAATCCAACGTCGAACGTAATTCCAGCGCGGTGGCATGGTACGCGGAGTTGAGCGGAGCGGAGCGGAGCGAAGCGAGTACATCGTGGCCTCCCTACTGGTGGATGACCCCATGGACTTTCATCCGCGTGCATACACGCGTGCACATGCGCGCTGCACTGCTCTTCTCCTGCATCGCCGTCATTGTACATACATGTACATATACACACTTTATCGGGCCGGACCGGTCGTTAGAACTTTAAAGCAAGCGGGGGAAAGAGAAGAACACGCGCATTGTTTTACGACTATTTTCCTCTCGTTCCTTCTCCTTCAGTTGTTTTTTTTTTTCTGTTTTTTAGTTTGTTGTTTCGGGCGTTCACGGAGCCGCGTATATTCGGAACACGCTCCGTGAGACGGAGCGGAATACTTAGAATTCAACGATCCCCGCTGGGAACGTAGCCGATGTGCGTTGGATATTCGCTCGATGAAACTCATACCCCGGAGATTGTTGCTTGTTTAATCCCGGCATCACTACGTTCCCCGGTGATTACGTTTACCAACGCGCGAGTGTTGTCGTTGTCACGCGCCGCGTCTTTGAAAAGCGATACCAATAACGCGTCGTTAATCTCGAAACTCGGCGAAACCAAAGTACTCATCGCAGTTGGAGGAAATAAAACAATTATGATACAATTTACACTACGATCAAATGTTATGGATCAAATGTTTACTTATTTTTATCGTATATTATATATATATATGTGCCATTCACTTCAAAATACAGCTAAAAAAACATGATGAAGTTAAAACAAAAATAGCCTATTAATTATAAAAAATGAATTAACTTAACTTAAAAAATTATCACAACTCAAAAAAGAATGGGTTTTTAAGGATGAAACGAAAAATGACATTTGATCTTGTCAAGAAAGTATTCTTTTTGTCGATGTTATTTGATCAGTAATTTTTTCAAGTTAAAAAATAATTTTTCTCTTTTCCAGATAACTTAATTTTTTGAGCTGTGTCACTTTTGAAATAAGGGAACGATATTCACATCATAAATATAATAATAATAGAATCTCATTTTCCATATTTGAAACTTTCTTACCGCATCTTCACCGCATCATTGTGTGTTACAATATGTATAATTGTGCAACAGAATAATTTATCTGATTGAGATTTAATTTGAATAATATTGATTTAATTATGAGTAATTAAATGTATGATTTTATCTTTTTTATCGTGATTTTTTAGAAAGATTTAAAAATATTTTCATTTAGCATAATGATATTAACAATCCAATTTCATATTATACACGAATCACGTATACTCCATTTATCCTGTTTTATATGCAAGATATCGCTGCGCATGTATTCTTTAGTTTTTATAATTATCAATTATTATTATCGGACACGAATCTGGTAATTTAGTTAGACTTTAATTAAATCATCACACAATAAAAAGAGTCAATTCGCACATCAAAATATTATAAACAATTTGCACAACATACGAGTAAACGATTATATTTCCTTTCCTGTCTATACTATGATCAAAGAGAAATAATTATTTACCGTCAAAAAATAGGTACCGTAATAATCCACGCGGCACATATCGAGTTTTACCTCGGCCTGAGAGCACAAAGAGTTAATACGCGATGTCAACGGATTCGATGGTATATACAGCCGCGTCGCTTCGACCATCCCGCGCGTTGGTGACACGCGTTTAACGCGATCGATAGGAGCGCGTAAACTCCGGGCGATCTGTCTCGTGCGCCGAAAAATACCGCCAATCCGGGGCGGATCCTCTCTGCGGCACAGCACGGCACGGCGCTGCGGGGCGCGGTGTGGTGCCCTGGTTGCATTATGGAAATCAGCGGGAATCGTAACGCCGGGTATGCGAGACACGTGAATTAAACACGTAATACACCGACTCGCGCGTTGCACCTGTCGCGCATGCAAATCACTTAAGCCATCGCGAGAGCGAGCGAGCGAGCGAGCGAACGAGCGCGGCCGGTTTCCGAGCTTTTTCGGTGAACGTGGTGTATGCGTGTGCATGCACACACGCGCGTGTTCTCTAGCGAGTTGTGTTGTATGTGCGCGGGCGTGTGCGGAGCGCGTATCGCATATCGCGAGTATATATACCTATGTGACTATTCGCGAGGATCGGGGGATTATTTATCGAGGAATTTCACGATCGGCATACCGCACCATGCCGCAACTACTGCCGATCGTTTGTATTTTTTTTTTTTTTTTTTTCCCGGCTAAAGACTGTTAGATCCTACCGCCAGAAAAGTGGATATCAGCAATGTATACCTTGGTAGTCGTCGTGCACACGGACGAGTTTTATCCGCAGTTTGCTATTTACGTCGCTGTCGCTTGCATCGCTGTCGATTTAATTCTCGTTCGTGAAACCATCGACTTCCGATTTTCTCGACTTCCTGTATAACGACGCCGATGTAAAAACGACTTGGAGAGCTTTCGCGCTGGTGCGTTTTATGTTTTCGATTCTTGGCAGCTCTCGGCGCCGCTCTGAAACTATTTTAAATCAGAAACGAATGCTTGCGCTTGATAATAGATAATGGAAAAATCTGGGACATTCGGGAAGATAATGCGAAATCTAGAAATTTAGGATGCATTAGGAGATATTACAAATCATACTAATGCAGAGAAAAAACAATTTTCAAACGCAGATAATATTTCTTGAATTTCTTTCGGATTCAAGCAAATGAATGCAAAATAAACATGAATGAATAACTTGCTTAAACGAGTGTAAACGGCTTCGCAAGCACATTGTTTAATCATGTCCATTTGTTTATTTGAATCCAACTTTTAGCATCTCTTTCTGTAATAAATAGTCTTAGCTTATATTATTGTACAGATTGTACTTTATTATCAAGTGAATCTCTCAAATTATTGGTGCATTGTGCTTTTTCATTAAAAATCTATTTGTACCCTGATCACAGTTATCAGACGTAAGGACGGAGTTTCTAGAACACCCTATATAGAGGATGACACAGATACCGAGGTTATCGTATCTTCCATGGCTACGAACATGTTACTGGTAATAACAGAATTCGCCCAGTGCTCGAAATTTACTCTCGCAACGTGCCGCGAGATCTACGTCGCGAAATTAGAAACGAGGAAATACTGTTTCGTATAGCGGATACTGGGTAAATCGGATTGCTCGAAACGCATTGCTTCACTCCGTGATCGAAAAAAAAAAATATTCGTAACGCGTTACGACATGTTATTTGTGCGTTTCAGTGAAATGTTGCGGGTATAAATTTCAAACAATAGGCAAATTCCAATAAATTGCCAATTTCATCTCGGTTAAATTCGATGGCAGTATTTCCAATATCTTTTGATTCAATATATTTTGAACTTGCAATAATTCCTATAGAAAACAAAAGGGGATTGACCGGAAATATCTAAAGCTCTTATTTATAGTCGTATCATTATTGAACAACTTATTATTAAATATGTATGTGATATGTTTTATAAATCGATCTTGAGAGTCAATTTGATTTGTTTGATTACATCATATTTGCAATTGCGATTGTGCTTTGAATTAAATTGTGGATTGGGATAAAGTTTATGTTGAAATACAGTCTGAATTTTTTCTCGTAATTTAATAATCAATTTTGGAAATAAAATTGTATGTAAATGAAATGTTAATTTCTTTACAGTTTTAAACTATTATCATTTATAAAAAAAGAAATAATTCGTAACAACTAAAATTTGTTATTAATAATATACATCTCTAGTAATCGTAATATACATTTATATACACTGAGAGAGAAAAAATAATTGTGGCAACTATAAAGTACAACTCTAAAATTTAAATTTACTTGCAATTAGTTTTAAAAAGTAATAAGAAACTAAAGTAATACCGAAAACTATAAAAATATAGTATTCAGTACTACTTTAGTTCTTATTATTTTGTAAAATTAGTTTACTAGTTAGCAAGTTACTTAAATTATTAGAGTTGTTAATTTAGTAGTTGTAAAAATTATATTTTTCTCTGAAGTGTACGTATCAATCAAATTAAAACAAATTTTCTTTCTAATTGGAATTAGCAAACAATATTATTTCCGTTGCAAAACGGAACGCTTTCTCAATCGGACAGTATTAATCGTTGCCTGAGACGACGTTAATAATTTGTAAAACAAGATGTAAAGTGCTGAATAATAGTTCATTCATCAAAATTAATTTGAATTACGAAGTGAAATATTTAGCGTTATTTCATAATTTGTTAGACGTGTCGCACAAAATATCAAGCTGACTGCACTGCGCGCTATACGTGCACTCAAGATTGCCGTATTGTCATTCGCGAGGTGACTCGAGTCGGCAGGTAGCGGCAGGTCCGCTCTGTGTGTCGTCTCATTATTCATCGAGATGCGATCGCGTCAAGTACAAGGAGACGTGAATATTTCCTGCGCACTATCAGCCCACGCGGTAAATTAACTTTCGCATTTCTAATGTCGATCATAAATACGAGTCTTACGTATGGTAACCTATTTCGTCTGCCGAAACGCTCACTACATAACTTCTAACATTAAAATTTTTCATTTCGCAACATTAAATAATCCGGTCGCTATTAAATCTTGTAACGTAAAGTTATTGCCATCTTTTTTTTAGTTTAGAAATCGGGTTATTCATATTTTGCTTTTGGATTGCTGTATATTAAAAACACTGGAGTTTCCGATTAAAGTAAAAGAGTGCAGTTTTATATATTCGTCTTACATTATTCAGCGAGAAGAGCGGGCCTCCTCTTTCTAAAGGAAGTTGAAGAAAATAAAATAAGTGACGATCATATTATAAATTCGGTACAACGAATAAGCTCGCTCTCGTTCATATCCGATTTCGAGGCATTTAATTGCATTCAATTTACAGTCGTCGCGAATCGCTGATCGTTATTTAAATGCTGCCTCTCTCGCTTCGTCTCGCTCGGCAACGACGCGAGGATGATTCACGAACGACGAAATGTGAAAAACAAACAACGAAATTGGAATAACGGTCCTTGTCGTGTTGTCGAAGAAGGCGAAAGAGGGTATCTCTTCAAATGATATATTTACGTGTTAATTGAATCGACGGGCCGGTAATTTGTGCCTGAAAAAGAACCCGAAATTGTCGCTCGGTCAACGAATTATTTAGAAAATTAACTCGCTCGATTTTTGGATCGTCGACGCGATGTTAATTTTATAGGCAACGGAAGCCTATACCGGTTGTGAGAGCCTTTACAGTGCCGTATGTATTGTATATGTATTCGTGTGCGTGTACATGCCCGCATGTGCGTACATATCAAGTTCCGGTGATATGCAGCGTGGCCGAAGAAGTTCAAGCTTGTCCGCAATTCATCGGTAGACATCCACCGGACACGCCGTCAGCAGCAACAGCAGCGGCAGCAGCAGCAGCAACATCAACGGCAGTCGCGGCGGGGCAGGGGTATCTTTTTTTTTTCCATCAACCTTCGTCACGGTTTTTCACGAACTTCTGGTGCCGCGCCGGTCACAATGAAGGTAACGAAAAACCCGCCAAACTGGTTCCGGATGAACGTCTCGCCGAAACACGCTCGCGTGCGAGAGCGCGAGAGCTCTCGTCGGGGATACGCGTTTAGCATTTTTATATCGTACTAGAGAAAGCATTAAATGCGAGAAATAGTATGCGACTGTAATTGGTATTGCGGCTTACTCGTTCATAAATGCGTTTTTGATAATGATAATAATCGGTATCAATTAAACTTAAATTATATTTTTAATTATGGTGCAATTTACATGTAAATGTCTTTTGAAAATTCCTCCTCTTTAATGATGTGTTATTTTGGTAGTATAATTAAACATTGTAGCTATATAAATACACATATAATTAACACATAAAATATAAGTATATATAGAGAGTATATATAATAGTATATAATAATAATGTTATTTAGTTATTCTTCCATACGAATGAGCGCATTTTTGGTGATACCTTGATAATATTATATTGATATTCAATATAGTTAAAACGTATAGCTAAAAGATAGGAAAATGCACTGAGAAATGTCAGGAATTTCTGTTTTTAATAAAATATTTTTATATATTTCAATTTGAAAGTCAACAACTTACTGTTTCTTCTATTATTTTTCTTTAAATTTGTTTTTACAATATATTTAATCCATTCTGGTTTCGAAAGGAACAGAAAAAACAATGAGAAATTCAGATTAATATTCAAAAATATTTGTATTTTGAAAAGATAGAGGCACTTTGTTATACACTACATTACATTTTATGAACGTTGTATTATCTTTCATATTTATTCTATTTCAAAATTCCGAAAGGTCAAAGAATAATTTGTAAAATACGAAAGTGTTTATGTTATGAACAAAAAACTGAGGTACTCTGTCATACAGTACATTATGCTTTACGGATGTTACTTTGAAAGACTTATTGATTTACTATGCGTTTAAGGGAGGCGCGCACACCCTACTGAAATCCATATTAAAGAGATATACGTACATGCATTGTTGCGGTTTTACGACTTACCTGTCTACACAGGGCGCTTTTATTGCATTTCAAATTACACAGTACCTACGCACTGCTTCTCGCACGGAATGCATAATGACTCTTCCTCACGCGCTTTCAGCTTCGCTGTAATTAAAAGTGTAACGCGTGCGAATTATATCGCACGCTCGACAGGCGGATAAAGGCGGTGAAAGTCGTTTAATTGACTGAATAGACTTGCGTTTTGTTACAATTAATGCATTCGATTGTCTACTTAAGACGCTTCATGTATCCTATTTTCATTGATTAATAGTACCTATGAATATCAATTCGTATCATTCGAAGAAGTAACGAAAATTGATCAAACAACAATCTCGAGTAAACGCTTCAATCGCGAGTTGCATCAAAACCACATTGTAAATTTATTGCATTTGATTCACTTTACGTAAATATACGCTTGCGTTACCGGAGTTAGTAGTAACAAATTCAATCCAATTTACAGTTGCTCATCAAAACCATATTGGAATTCTGATATTCCGTAGAAAGATTTTAGTTTGCTATTACAACAAAGGATATCTACACATATCGATAAAAAAACCTAAGGAAAAAATTCAAAAGGATCAATTTTTTATTCTTTATATAATAAAAAGTAATTATTCTACTATAAAACTCTTTAGATAATAAAAAGTGACAGTAATCACTCTTATTATATAAAAATCTTGTTAAACACAAATTAATTTTTGAAACATAATATTAGCTTTTTCTGATCGATTATATTATTAACAGGTCACCCTGTATATTTTATTATAATAACCCAGCTGCGATGAAGAGAGCTATTAATCGATTAAGAGTTTCTCTGAATTTATCGGGAGCGATGTGAGAGCAGCTGAGAGTCGCAATAATAGAAGACTGCACGCGGCATCGTGCGAGACCCAGGGAATTTACCTGCCGTACATTTGTCACGTCCTAAATTGCATTACGCGCTACGTTGGATTTCTATATAAAATGGCCCTAAGAAGCCATCGACTTTGCTGTCATCGTTCAATCTGCCGTGGCATGCTCCTCTGCTCTCTGATCTTTCTTCCTCCCTTTCACTCTCTCTCTCTCTCTCTCTCTCTCTCTCTCTCTCTCTCTCTCTCTCTCTCTCTCTCTCTCTCTCTCTCTCTCCCCTCCCTTCTTTCTTCTCTATCTCTCTCTCTCTCTCTCTCTCTCACGTACACATATAAGAGTACTCCGCCTTGCACTCTCGCCATATGGTTCGCGGCCCTGCCGTTCATTCATAATACACACAGTTCTAAAAGTTCAACATCTCGCAGACCAGTCCAGAACGCACGGACAGTCGAGCACAAAACGCCTTTTACGCGGTCGGAAATTTTCCAAAATAAATCGCAAAGTGGAAAGGAACATATATATTTCGTTCGTTCATGCTGCCAAAAAGGTGGCACGTTCTAATGCTCGAAAGCGCGAGTGAGGTAAATGCCGCGAGCTAGAAAAGAGAAAGAGAGAAGACAAATGGAAGAAAGGGAGAAAAATAGAGAGGGGGGAAGAGGGGGGGTATAAAGGGAAGGACGATAAGAGGATTTGAAGCGAACTCCACGCTTTTGACGTAAATGTTGCAGACGGCGTGCTAACGCGCCGCAACATAAAAGCGTATGCATTTTTTACTCGCGTTATTTCGACGCAACGCGCGCACGCGATGTGCGTGTCAATTCCTGAGTGTATGAAGAGAATAAGATATCCCCCCCGCGTGTATATTTGAATGAGGACGAGCTAATCTCTCAGCCATCTCTTGAGACTCGCGAGCGACAAATTAGAATCACGGAATCGCCTCGTTGAATGCAAATGCGCGGCGAGTGAATGAGGAAAAGAGCGCGGATGAATTTCACGCACGATAAATTTCACGCGCGCGTCGTACAATTCGGGATGCAACAACGGCTGGAGGACATCACCGCACACGGCGAATGAAAATTTCGCAGGTGCCATCGTTAATTTTATCACCATCGCGACTTTTTACCTCGCGAACGCGCGCGCGCGCGCGCCTCGTTTCTTATTATTACGATCTTTTTTTTATCTCTATTTCTTAACCGAGAAACGCGAATACGTGGGTGGTAAGGAAGACGACGAAAATTATGTCGTCACGCCTGGCTCTTCCTGTCAGCGGTCCAGCACACAAAGACCGCGATACATATATGGTGGCTGCGGGAACGTTTTCGTGTGCGCCGCGTGTACCCTCCACGTTTACCTGGTAAAATGGGGAAAGGAAGAGAGCACAGAAGGCGAGCACACAGAGCTAAAGCCCTATGAACGCGTGCAGGTAAACGCTCGAATTATATCTATAACGTGTTTATACAGGGTGATCTAAATTTTCTGTGCCTTTTTATGTATAGATTTTAGATTTTTTTTATTTCAAGGAAATTTGTTCTTAAGGAGAGAATACCGAGGCAGACTTTTTTGAACTTTATTATGAAACTAAATCGTGGAAATGAATAGAAAAATGTTGTTCTTTTCTCAATTTTATAAATATGTTAGTAGAATTTTAAATTGAGAATAAGGAAAAATGGAGATTACAAAGAGAAAATTTCTAAAATTGCTTGTAAATTCTTAGAAAAATTCTTACAGAGTGCAACGTCGAATATCTCTTTGTTAAGGAAAATTTTCTTTACTTTAAAAAAGATGTCACTTTGTTAAGATAAAATCTAAAGCTGAACGCGCATAAAAATTGGGACACCGTGTATGTAGGTGAAAAGGGCTTCTATTGTGATTAGTAGCCGGTCCGTCCATCTGCAGCATCTGGTAGTTCGTTCGAATGACCGAATGTATCTGGTTGGTCGCTCGATTCAGCGATCAAGCGACGAATGTGATGTCAGTCCTCTGACGAAGTCGAAATCCAAAATAAACTGACGGCATTCATCGACGATCGACGGTGCGGGTCTCATTAGCTTCCATGTCTTGGAAGGAATTTTTTATGTCCACAAACTGCCCTCCGTTCGAGTCAATAGCTGCTCTCGTCGATCATATCGCGCGTCATCTCGCAGACAATGGCTGTTTACTTAATTTCGTCGGGTACATGCTTATACTTTCTTTCTTAAACCCACCATTTATTCCGCGAACTATCTTCATATTAAAGAGAGTTACGAAGAATAATTTTAACGAGGGAGAATTGCGACTTTTGATAATTTGGACCCCCAGTTACTATGTAGAATAGAAGATTCAACATTATTATCTGGATTATCTCCGTTTTGCGGAAATAAAAAGTATTTTGGATAAAAGTTTAGCTTCAAAGAGGAAATGTAATATCTATATGAAACTCTTCGTGTTACATGCTTTTTACAAAATATTAACGTTAATACCAATTTAATTTTTTTATTGATATAAAAGTTACAAAATAGACGGAATTCAAAATATATTTACACTACACATTTAATATTACAATTAGCAAAAAGAAAGATATTCTTTTTTTATATTTAAAAAATGTACTACATAATTTTAAAATAATTTAATTTTAATTCTCACAATTTTTTCTAATTATTAAATAATTTGCACTCTCTCTAAACTAACTTTATGTAAATTTTTTTATCACAAATATATGTTAATTTTGTTAGAATTACAAACATATATTAATATCAAAATACATGAATATTCTTGTAAATGCATTTTCATATTTCAAAAAATTACAAATTGGGCAAAATAGCCTGCTTTTGCTTAGTTAGAATAAACGCACTAAAACGCGAAGCTTTTAAAAAAATGAATCAATTTTCAGACTATCTTTTCAACAGACCGTCTTTTTTTAATCTTAGAACGAATACATCTTTTATCTCAAAGAAATCTCGAAGATAAAATTTGCAAGGAAGATTGATACCGTTTTATCAAATGAAACGTTAACATGCTTTTCACGCGCGTTATAACTTCTAACGATATGTAAACTTGTACAATAACAAGAGAGTCGTTCTATAACGTCGTTCCGTGTTACACCTCTTTGTAATAACGTTTACACGCTCGCGCGAGTACACAATCGTCCTTTACGTCGGGAGAGTTTCTTCGTTTCTCAGAGACTCGAGTGACGAATGAGCCGCGATGCATCACCGGGTGACTGCAGCACGTTTATCCCTTACTTATGAAACTCGCTTTAACGAAGCCGGGCGCGCAGCCGATCGGACATGACATTTATCAAGACGTGATTTCGGCTGCATTTTTAACGAGCCACTCGCACTGGCGCGGTGCGAACGTCGTAACGTTGATGGATGGATTATCGTATCGATTCGCGTGAATTAGACGGAAATAATGTAACGTTATCGGGACGGAGGCGCCGCGGGGATTCTGCCAGGCAGCTGGTTATTATGCATAAGGGAGCGTCGGTGTGCCGTGCACCGCCCCTGCGCTGCCCTGTGAGATACGGCTACGCTAATGAGCATATAATGCGCATAGAATTGTAATTGGCGTGCTGGTGGTGAGTATTTCGCAATGCCCGATGGCAATTCACCATTGTCTTACTCAGGGTGACCTGGCAATTCGTTTTTAACGCTAGGGTAAGCAGAAACAGGTAGTAGGGCAACCAAGTACGAGTGTGAAAAACCCAGGTCTCGTTCAATAACATTTGTTAGCAACTTTAGCAACGTAAATTCGATAAATTCGATAAATTCAAATTCTCACTGATGAATTATCGCGTGTAAAAATATCTTTTTAATTAAATTTTGAAATTTTACACAATTTTACATTTTTACATTTAGGTATGATAACATTTGCGTAGCATTTTTAGAAATGGAGAAAGGTATTCGGGATAGAAACGGGAACTTAAAATATGGTCGCGTCCCGCTTTTACAATTGAAAAATCCGATGACCTTATGTCTTACTAGAATGCGAGTCCATTTGGAACGTCGTACCGTTGCGGCCAGGCCAAGGGAACATGAGGCAAATCCTCTCTCCGTTGTCCTCCTTCATTGCCAATGGCTCTCTCTCTCTCTCCCTCTCCCTCCCCTCCCGCCCCCCCCCCTCTTTCTCTCCGCTTTTGTGGTAGAAAATCTTCTCGAAGGCCGTCTGCGAATGTCTTCGGTATTTACGCGATTACGCGCCCGTTCCTCGCCGTTATTCGCACTCGTTCGTTCAACGTCCGTTCCCGTCGTTTTGTCGTCGCTATGTTCTCACAGATTTTCACAGATCCGAAATTGCGAGGGAACAGGAGACGGGGGCAAGCGAAGTGCTCACATACAATGCGTCGATTAAGGTAAAGCGGCGAGCGTATGTACAAAGGACCGTCTTGCTCAACAGAGAACGCTCAACAGTTGCGTCGTCAAAGAGACGATTAAAAATGTATTAAGGCAAGTGCACATACATTCCACGTATTCCATCGGACAAACGTGGGTATTATGTGTCGTGAATTTGGTTGGGCTATTTACCTTCTCTACTCTGAAAGGGCGTACGTAGAGACATGTCTGTTATAACGCAAAATGCACTTGAAATTAATAGAAAAAATACTGAGAGAGATACATATAATAATAATTCACATTTGTAGTCTGTCAGGGCTGCTACAAAATTAGAAATCAGGGGAATGTCAGAGAAATTGAAAATAGTCAAGGAAATCAGGGAATTTTGCAAAATTTTCTGGAAAATTAAAATTCTTGGCTTTGAAGAAGATTAATATGCGTATATCATACCTGCGCAGTTTTGCTAATTTAACAATTAAATGCAGTATCAGCAACGTTAATAGTAATTTACATTGCTATGTTAAATTATTCTCTTAATAAAATATTTGACGGTTTCATTTGACTAAGTCAGAACGCACAAACATAAAAAACATTTCAAAATATTATTTGAAACGTCAGAGAAAATAATGAAATTTTTTTCTGGAAATCAAGGAAAAGTTATGGAATTTTAAGATTGAAAAATTTACAATCCTATTAGTAAATTTTGAGACACCCTGTATAGGCTTGTCCAATAAATGCACTTGGCTTCACTTACTTTAATCGCACTCGTAAACACAGTGCGTGCGCTTTCTCACGAGCAAGCGAGCCACTAAAAAAAAAAAAACGAGTCGGCCAATCGTACGAATTAATTCTCGCGAACGCGTCGCAATTACGAGACGCACCGATGCAGAGGACAGCACGAGGGGGTAAAAAGAGATAAAGGGAAAGGGAGGATAACACCGCAGTGCGCCGCATACTTGCGGTATTTTTTGGCGATCGTCAAGCATACCGATATGCATCGTGTGCGTTGCATAAAGTATCGGTGGGTTCCTCTGCGCCCTGCTGCTGAGCGTATACGTCGTGAAGCGTAGCGAAAGAGTTCCACGGCACGCTTTGCCGCATGCCGAAGCGTAGCGAACTAATAGTCCACGTTACGTGCCTTGTAGCCCAGATTGTGCGCTACTACTTTTCGAGATCCTGCGCGAGAGAAATACCTCACGCTCACGCGGATGAAACACACACTTTCTCTCTCTCTCTCTC
>NW_012130107.1:1490367-1497939 GCF_000143395.1 Atta cephalotes | reverse complement strand
AACACACTACTCTCTCTCTCTCTCTCTCTCTCTCTCTCTCTCTCTCTCTCTCTCTTTTCCTCTCATCTTCTCGTTCTTCCTCTCTTAATGCACTCATCGTATCCTGACACGCACTTGCGTGCGTTAATTTAACTCGCCGGATGCAGGACTCGAAGGAACGCAGAACAAATATATACGTAAGCAGAGAGAAGTAGTCCGTCGCAATTGAATCGTTCTTTAGAAAAGTCCATTTTTATGGATTTAATCTAATTTTTGAAACAGATCAGAATGATCCACAATATTCACTGTTGAATCTATAGTGTCAAATTTAACCTAATTTAAGAGTTCTCACTACTTTTACTCGATATCGTTATTTTATACTGAAACAATGGAGTTGAACAGTTTAAAACAATTCAAATTGGGTTAAATTTGACACTATAATAGTTTTAAACTATTCGACTCTATTGTTTTCGTATAAAATAACGATTTATTGAATAAAAGCAGTAGCGACTCGAATTAGGTTAAATTTAATTATAGATTAAATTTAATTATAGATGTAATAGTATTCTTTACATCAATCTTATATACGTTAATTGAAATAATATATTCTTATGTACAAATGATATATTACTCTCCAGATATGATTACGCTTGAAAATAATATTCGTATTTTAGAAATAACGCATTTTTTACTACTTTTATTAGAACAACTTTAATTATCGGATTTGCGTTTGTGGAACGACTGCAATTCAACCACCGTGTGAATTAACGCGCTTCCAATGTACACACGTTTGGCTGCACTTCCGATGCGACGGGAACGGCGCGCAGCTTCTCACAAGGATGTTCACATCAGCGATGTGTATACAAATTGTACAACGTATATAAACGCGATTCCTTCGTCGGAACGGAATTATTCGACGGGTAGAAAAAGCGATTGCCGCTTTGGTTCGGTTTATAGTGTACGCGCCTCCTCTTCGTTCGTTAACGGCTAAAGAATTTAATGATAGACGATAAGCCCATGAGTCGGGGGAAATTCTTTCACAACCGTCTCCGCGTGCTTATGGCGTTGAGTCACGTTGTTGAATCCTCATCGAAGGTTCCTCGCATAAAAGCATCGTACAGAGAAACGCGAATCTTCAATTCCCTTCAACTCTCTCTTTTCACCATCACATAATGATGCAGTTTTGCAGACAAAAGTTTTATTGCTATATCGTAGAATTAATGTAGTATGTCAATAAAAGAAACTTGAGAAATAACTTAGATTTTGATATTATTTCCAAAAAATAATTTCACTATTTTACAAAAATATTTAACAATATTTTTTTATGTGCCTTTAGATATTTTTAATTAGAAAAACATTTACATCTTTGTATTACAGATTTTTTATTATTTTATTCAGAGTTGACACAAAGCTCGAAATCAGGGAAATGTCAGGAAAATTAAAAATCATCCGGGAAAAGTCAGAGAATTTTTTGCAAAATTTTTTTGAAAATTAAAATTCTTACAATTAGCTTTAAAAAAGTTCAATGTACATCACACGTATTCTATACAGTTTTGGATTATTACCTAACAATTAAATGCAAACAGTGTCAGTAACATTAATAATAATTGCTACGATTAAATTGCTTTTTCAACAAAATATTTCAAAACATTATTGAAAGAATGAGGAAAAAAATCATGAAATTTTAGAATTTCTCAACAACTCTATTCATTATTTGAGGTTATAGCATTGAGACAGTTCTAGGCATGGTGGAAGAAGACAGGTGAGACAACTTGGGATGCAACAGAACTAAAATATGATCAGCTAGCTGAACTGCCGTTATGCACATTGTCTTTCACCTGTCTTCTTCCATCATAATTCTAGGAAGATTTTGAAAAACCTATCTTATTTATTGGCATTTAGAGATAAGATTTTAAGATAATAAGCGAACAATGCATCTTATCTTATCACACAAAAATAACGATAGTGTCGCGATCGCTGAATGACCCAGGAAAATTGCGGAAAGAACGATCGCCCAAAGTAAAGCAAAAGCGCCGGTTACCATTATTTGTTGTTGTTCGGCCTTTGATATCTGTGGCGAGTTTGATTTCACAAAAGAGCCCCACTGCGAGCCTGCATTCGAATATTTTTCCAAACGATCCAATTACGCCTTAACAACGATTCATATTTACGCGACCTGCAAGAATTTCTCTCGATCGTAAACAATTCAGGAGAATTGTTCCGCGAATATTCATTGTTGCTCTTCTGTATTGTGAAGTAATACTGCGCTTTCATTATTCAATGTTCTAGAAAATAAAGATACTTTAATAAAGTCTTTCCATTTCTGAAAGGAAAAAGAAATTTTACGTTGAAGTTTCAGTTTGATGTGGCCAACTACCGTGGTTGTTTTGATCATTGCTAATTACTCCAGTAATCGTTGAACGTATTTCTGTCATAATGCAGAAATTCACAATATTAATAATGAAATATCAGCGCTATCATTATTTCATGATCATATCTTATTTATTATTATTCTAATCGACAAATAATAATAATTCACATAAACATTTATCATACTTGTATTATTTGTATATTTGCAATAATCCATTTAATCATTTCTACGAAATTAAAAAGACTACATGTATATATGATTCATGCAAAATTTAAATATTTAAAAACACATTTTAATTGCAAAGTAATTCAAAGTAATCAGTGTAGACAATAAAAAGGAAGGACGTGCGTGTTTTATAAAATTTTAAATTAAGTCGCATCGATAAATATATTTATGCCAACGTCACTGAAATAGCTCCTTCACGCGAAAAAAAGTAGCTCAAGATAAACGAAAGAATAACTCAGGTTTAAGGAACTATTTATAAGCTTGTAAATCCCGCGAATTAAGCATATTGAGCTTATCAACGGCACAAATTTTCTTCTTGCAGAAGGAAGACTAAACGGACGTTTTATAAAGCTTCTGCGGCTTAAGGATAAGAAAATCGGATTGAGTTTAATCGCAGAATTAGCATTTTCTTAAGTTGAATTTACAAGCCTCTGTCTACGTATAAATTTGTATGCGATCGCGCATTTACGTGCTACAAGCACTATCAATGGAGAAAGCGAAAAGAAGAAAGGGGGGAGGGGCAAAAGCGAAAGGAAACGAATGATAAATACGTTTTCATCGAATCGGTGAATATATCATGCGGCTGAGTCACGCCGCGATGAGCACTCGTCTTGCATTCTCCCATGCACAAAAGGCGCGGCACATAAATGTGCCTACCTTTTCTCTCTCCAACTCGACCTCGCCTCGGCGGCATGGCGAGTGCAAATGTCGGGGAGTCGAAGGTAACGAGGGAGAAAAAAAAACGAAGAGGGAAGGTCGGCAAAGACGAGAAACCCGCCGTGTACCGCCGACACCG
The DNA here is from genome assembly GCF_000143395.1 of Atta cephalotes. Lineage (NCBI taxonomy): Eukaryota > Metazoa > Arthropoda > Insecta > Hymenoptera > Formicidae > Atta > Atta cephalotes. The sequence goes on along the minus strand of NW_012130107.1, from coordinate 1,494,568 downwards.
CGCTCAACTCGGCACGCTTGATGGGTGATGCTCTTCTCGCATCATCAACACAGTCGCCGGTCTCTCGTGTGAAAGAACGAGAAGCGCTCTCGAAGTAACGAGAAAGAAGCGGTCCTGCTCTAACGAAAGTCTTCAAAGAGCGAATGCTTTTGTCTCATCGAGGCCTACTATCGAACGTGGAAAAACAAAGGGATGCCGACTACGAGAATGTGCCGAGTGGCCGTTGCGGGAAAGAAATGCAAATATATCGATAATACATTCTAGAGATAATTCTGAGAAAAAAAAAACTGTTACGTCCGCGAAAATTCAAATCTCGACGGCTAGCGAGATACGAAAAACATCAGCTTTCAGATCACACTATATTGCCGTTCTCTTATTTGCATTACAATTGCCATTGATCGGATTGTACCATAATTTATGCTTAACTGGATAATTACAGTCGAAAAGAGAGTTTTTTTTATATATTCTAGAATTTATAGTTACAGCAGAATCGTGCTTATATTTGCCGATTCTTATTTTCGATTAAAATAAAAATAGTTTTGTAACTCCAAGAATAAATCAAATAAAAATAAAATTCCTATAATAATAATCTCCGTGTTGGCGCTCCGGTTGTTGATGCATAAATAATATATTTATAAGATAATAAACTACAGTTTGCAGACAATTGAAATGTACTTACCAACAAAGTAAACTGCAAATGTCGACTCTGAATTTGAGTCATCTGTGCGAAAGTAAAGTACAATAAAATATTACATATGTATACTTATTCGATGCTCACGTATACTCATAATGCAAGCAAAGGCAAAATTCGGTATGACGCGTATAGCATTCGACGGTATATAATCGTCATTAAAATTTCAGTACTTGGCCCCTGTTGATCGAGTTTCTGCAGAGATTTTGGGAAGTCAAGCATATATACGAGATTAAAATTAGAATTTAATTCAAGTTTAATTCGTTGGTTACGAAGAGCCACTGTAGTTGTGCATTGCGTCACAAATCTCACCGACAATTATGCACCGGTCCGGACATGTACGTCCTTCTTTTTCTCTCTCCGTTTTTCTCGTATAATTTATATACTATTTGGAATATTTTTAAATCGCTCTCGATGTCATACAAATACGAAAAGCAATTAGTCGATAATGACGTGCAAGCAACGCAAAGCGTGGTGCGCAACGAATAAACGATAACGTAATTACTACTAGCGTAATTATTGGTAACGTTTTAACGACTACAGTACGCAATCGGACTTTGCCTAATTAGCGTTCGAGATGTATCGCTAATAATGTATCGAGTGTAATATCGATTTATAATAATAAATTCAAGAGGTAAAAATCTCCCTTCCTCTGTGATTCTCGAGGAGCAAAAGCTGCCAGATCTGTGATCGAAGGGGCCAAAAACTCATCGTACAAGACAATACAAGGGAAAAGAATGACCAGCATAAAGAGTCGCGTTCGTTCATTCGTTCGTTCGTTCGCTCACTCGCCCGTTTGCTCGATGATGCTGTCTTTGCATAATCTCCGCGGCACAGTTACCGGTTCGCGTGAGAGAATGGCTGTAGACCAGCTTCTTGAGAGTGAAAAACGTCGAATGGCCCTGTAGCTGTAATAGCGATGACGACGGAGATGAAGGTAAACCGATGCTCCGGAAAGAATCTCGATGTGTTACAAGAATCTCATGTTCTTTCCTTCTTACGTTTTCTTACTTATTCGTTAAACTCAATGACAACAAATAAAAAATACTACCGGTTTCTTTTTCAATATGCATCCACAGAAAAGATTTCTAAATTCAAAATTTATTACTCCTCAAGCTAGAATAAAGTAAGATATAGAGCAAATCGTATTCATTCTTCAGAAAAGAATATTTTCTTCTTAAGTGAAAAATTCTAAAATCTAGAATGAAATATTCTTGATGTTACTCCATTAATTTTTTTAACAGAAAAATTTAAGTTAGACACAATAAACATTTAACATTAAACACCGATCTAAAGGAAATCTCATTTCATTTTTGCAAAAGAAGTTTTGCAGAATGTTAGCAATCTTACATTTTTCGGCAACGAAAAATATAACATTAACGTGGGCTCAGCTGGAACTCGAGATCTTTCGTTCCGCATATCTCTCACCTAACGCGCTACATCACCAGAGCTTCGCTGCCATAATGTTATAGCATCACGTATGTAACACTGGATAGATTTATTCTAAACGTAAGAATATATAAATGTAAATTTATACTCGTTTCAAGACAAGATATCGATTTTATTTTATTCGAGGGAGTAAAATAAAAATTATTGACTCAATCTTAATTATAATTTTATATTATTATTTCATGTATAGTTGAGCTAAGATTAAATACATCAAGAATTTATTTTTCTCGATATTAGAAATCCTTTCTGAGAGTGCGATAACAACTTCCAATAGTTATGTATACAATATTTATATATCTTCGACTATCAATCGACCATATGTTATGTTTTTACTGTTCTGACAAATTTTGTATTGATAATGATCCGCTCGTGATCGAAATGTTTGTTAGCTGACATGTTTTATTAAAGTTTATAATAATTAAATAAGACATCTTTATTTATTTAGCAATTTTTTTATACATTATATTTTTGATTCGTAGCCCTTCTCTTTTACTCGTTTTTAAATTTTTGAGCCATAATATAATATCATTATATAATTTTTGTATATCTTCCTTTTCTTTCCTCAACATTTGTTTCAGGAGATTGATGGAATTGGCCTGTGCTTAGGAGTGATATTTTTTCTCATTCTTTTGCAAATGTGACGATAACTCTGCTAATCATACGTTTTATTAAGTTCTCGCATATTTTATACCACAATTTAAATGTTACTTTTATTCATGAAGAAACTAAATAATTGATAAGAAATTATATTTTATTAACTATAAGTGACAGGAATAATACTTTGTTATTACTGTGGGATTTTTATATAATTATATAATTATCCTTTTTAAAGGATTTTAAGACGATTTAGAAACTTTTTTGAAGACTTCGTCCATTGTTAGATAAATGAGGAAGGAGGATATAATTACATCGAGAGAACAATGCAAGAAATTCTCGATAGAAAGTATTTTAGTAAATTAAATCATATTCTTAGATATAGATTCTATAAAAATAAAAATGCAGGTTATTAATTTTTTACATCAATTTTTCATATCAATTTAAATGACACATTTACTCACGAAGAGAGTATATAATTGAAAAGAAGTTATAATCATAAATGATAAAAATTCTTTATAGTGTTATTTATGAATTATTGCGAGTTTTTCCTGTAATTATCCTTTTTAAAAGAATTTAAAACTATTTGGAATTTTTTCTAAAGGCTTATCGACTTCGTTTAAAAAGTTAGATAAATGGAAGGGAGTATACTTCTCACTGAGAGAACAATGCAAGAAATTCTCGATAGGAAGTATTTTGTAATGTAAGTTGTTATATAGGTTCCGTAGATCTGACGTACTTGCGCGAGTGACCTGAATCGGGAACACAAGATCTTGTGGAAAATGCAGCGAGCTGGAGTAAAAGGGCTGCGAAAACCGCCACTCGCAGCGCGCTTAATGGGTTATGCTTTCTTCGCATTATCGCTGAAATCGGTGGCTGTATATACACCGTATATGGTTCGCGTGAGGAAGTGTGCTTTCGAAATGCGATAAGGCCGCGTCGCGGGAAAACCGAAAGTCACGGCCTTATTCCGCGCGATAAAGGATTGATAGAAAATAATCGATGCTCTTTCGTCGCTTATGCGCATCGCATACATACTATTGTATGCCACACTCCACACTTTCGCGCTCGGATGACCCACATCCAAAATCCAATATTTTGAATCTTTCCCAACCGCTTAAATGCCAGAGATATCGCGGTTGGGAACTATCTCAACCAGCTCTTGTAATGAAAAAAAATGATGTTACGTCAAATATGCATCGTATGCGCTTTATCTTTCGAGAGAGTTTACTGTTGGTTCAGCTTAAATAAAATTCGAGTGAAAATGTTTTCTTCCACATATAACAAAAATATTTTTACTGACATGTTTCATGTTTGAGATCATCGCTGTTATAGATATATATATATATATATATATATATATATATATATATAACATATACAACAAATAATTAATTAGTTTAGTTTACTTACCTTTACTTATTACTTTAAGTTAAACTAACTATATCTATATATACTATAACTACG
>NW_012130107.1:1487437-1490347 GCF_000143395.1 Atta cephalotes | reverse complement strand
TAAGTAGTAAATTAGTTTACTTACCTACTACTTAATAAACTAAAATTAATTTTACTTATACGTATTGTTCTATTGTTTGTAGTATACTACTACGTCTGTTATAGTATATATATATATATATATATATATATATATATATATATAACGCATTACACAAAAGCTTAAAATGTTTGTTAATCCTTCTTAGTCTTAATTAAAGCAACATATGTCATTATCATAATTCCGAAGACTACATCCGATCTACTTATCGTAACTCGTAATATTATTCCCCGAAGAACAAAGTGGTATGTTCAAGTTAATCAATGTCGCAACGTATCGCAAGGAAAGCCGATGACGTTTTGCGGTGATGTTCGGCCGCATTATTCGGATCCTTTGTGTTCGCCTCAGGAGTTTCCTCGGAGAACGGGCAACGACACCACCAACACCGCGCGCTATGGCAGCCGAGGAGAAGACTACATTATAAACTCGCCGAAGAGACTATAGCGTCTTATGGGTTCGCGCGCTGTAAAGGTACCGTCCAGACCCGTAAAACCTTACTATAATACATATAGGTATATCGCGACGGAGCGAATGGGACAAGGCGTAGCTTGTTGAGCGACAAGTACGTATGTACGGTTCTAAACTATAGGACTGTGTTGGAAAATCCTGTTCTAGGTAGCAATATTTGACCCACCATTATTCTATAACGTAAACTGACATACTATATGGGCGGAGCGTACTCCTTCAAAAAAATCGTGTTAGAACATATATAAAAGTCGATTCTTTATGACTCCCGCTTCCGGGGTAGGTAGGTTGGAAGAGGAGCATCCTTTAATAGGGTGAGTTACCTTGAGAATTGTGTGACCATAAAGAATCTTATTCTTTTTTCCAACGTGCCGGATATTTTTTTCGTTGAAATCGCTAAACATGCCGCGGCTCACTTTGTTCCTCCCATCATTTCGGATACGGGGGTTGATTAAGTAGAGTTTTGACATGCGACACAGCGTGCCGTCATTTATAAACGTTACGACGACACAATACGACAGTGCGGTAACATTGCAAGTTTGGACGCACCTTAATGTCGGTACCGAAGGTCGGTTTGTGCCCGGCGGTTTGAAGGCGTCTAAAGGCCGATAGAGCGGCGGCCACCGAGCCGAGGAGAACGGCCACGTACCGTGGCGAACTTCGATCATGCTTCACCGGGTGGCTTCCTTTGTTTAAAATCATCCCGTTTGCCCGCTCGTGGGATTATATCTGCTTGAGCGATCAAGCATCTGGGAATCATCTCGAACAAATGCTCGACCGCGCGCGTTCGCGCTCGCGCTCGCGCTCGCGCGGCTTGATGTGAATCTCGCCTTTCTCCGCATTCCCGTCTAGTCGTAGTATCTCTCCTCGTTTCGCTTGCTCGCCAGTCTAAACACACGTGGAAAATCCGTGTCGTATCTTGAATGCCATCGCGGGATTTTCGCCGTGACAGTGCAAACGTAATCGTGGCGCGAATTGCTCGACCTTTTTCTTTTTTCTTTCTTTTTTTTTCAGAATTTCCTTCTTTTGACCAGGCAAAAGAGCACCCGCATCGCGAATGTTGGCTCGAGTGTTTGTCAAATAATAAATCAAAGCGTGATGTAGAATTTGCTTTTTTTTTTAAATCACAAAATCGATTCTTTATACTTGATCGCATTGTCGACGTGTAGATGTAGGGAGAGGTTAACGAGTTTATTCATCAGAAAGTATTTATAGATAAAGTATTATTTGGAAATTGCAGGGTATCAATTTTTTTTGAGACGACGAGGAGGGTTCTACACGATAAGTCCATTTATGCGTAACAATATTTAGAATATTTAAAAGAGATATTTATAGGAATATTTTATAACATATTTCTATAATATATTTTGATAGTACAAATTATTTGTTTTTTTTTAAATTTTTAAACTTTGTATAAATTACATTGACTCTGTCTCCTCAATCTATTATTATAATTATCTTTTGTTCCCTTGGTTACATAAAATTTATTTTTCACAAAAGAATTTCTTTTTATTTATATCATTAAATTTATAGGTCAGAGTTCATGCTTGGATGGATTTTTAATGTCTGCAAGTGACGGAATATTTTCCGCAAATTACTGCTATTGCATTATATGATATTTTAATATAAGCACATTTTATCGTCACATAAAACGTTTATACATGTATTGTATATTTGAAAGTATAAAATTTATTTTCACTATAAGAGAACGTCGACGATTCTCTCTGACTTTTTTATTCCTGTATACGATAGGATTTCATCATACGGACATTTATCCGTATGATGAAAACTAAGAAAGCGACTCTTCCATCATCAACCGCAAGTTATTATTTACAAGACATAGTTCGACTATCGCGCGACATAATAACGTAACTCGGAATTATCTTCAACGGTGTAGTATTGCACGGCGATGCTGGAGGTAATGAATCGCACACAGGCTAGAGATTATTGCGGAACGCTTATGTAATGTAAGCCGCACGCCATGTATGCTATGGACCGCGGATACAAGGGACTCGCTTGTTGTAAGTTGAACGGTTCTCTTCCTCTCGCGTGTAATGCGTATACGCGTCGTGTGTATCGCGCGAAATGTGATATGTTTACGGTTTGCCTCCAAAGGCGTTTAGAGATAATGTTTGCTTATTCAGTGTTACAGAAGCGTACTCGCGCGCGCATGTCAAGCTGCATTTTTCCGTTCGATGACGAATCGAAAATATTGCATAGGGTTTTAAGAGCAGTTTTTATTTTTATCCGAAAGAGGGAAAGAGGAGAGAGAGAGAGAGAGAGAGAGAGGAGGTAGTCGTCGTCGTCGTCGTACCTAGTAGGAAGGAACGGAAAACCGGTAACGGTAGGAAGTAGTCGTAACGTTAAAGTTTATTAGTCGACCTACTACGAACGTAACGTACCGGA
>NW_012130107.1:1480684-1487417 GCF_000143395.1 Atta cephalotes | reverse complement strand
CGTACGTACGTCTTACGTTTACGTTACGTTACGTAGTAACGTAAGTAACGTAAGTAAGTAGTAGTAGTAGTAGTAGTTAGTTTATTAGTACGAAGAGAGAGGAGAGAGAGAGAGAGAGAGAGAGAGAGGGAATTCGCTTGCCTGTCCATGAGAGAACGAAACGTGAGATGCAAGTTTATATGCACTCACGATACGCGATTGCAGCGTTCATCGGGAATGCAATTTAAATTCGGTTTTTTATATCTTTGTTGGTCGCATAACGTAACTGCTGAAATTTTTCTTAATATTTTTACTGTATTCGGTTGACACGCTCTGAGAAAATAAGGTGTGGCAAAAAGAATTCATTCTGCGGGATCTAATCTCGGGGAAACGATTATTTTTTGCAACAACGATCGTAAAAAGATTTTTTTTATTAATCGTATTTGACGCATTCTAATATTTTTATTACTTGCAGAATAGATGATAGCTTTAAACTTTTAAACAATTCTATTGACATAACAAACAGAAAAATATCATTCTATTGCTAAAAAAAAGTGATTACTAAATTAATTTTCTTCCTTTTAAGAAATGGTACTTATCTTTAACAAAAATATTTTCTTAATAATAATTTTAAAATATATTTATTACAAATTTTTAAAAAACTCATCATTATATACTTAAGAATTTTTCTTTGAAGAATATTATAAAATTGATAAAAAAAAACGACTTCATATAATAAGCAAATCGAATTTGTTTTAATTTAATAATTTTGATTAAAGTATTAAACTTTATTTTAGGATTTTTTCAGAATATATTTCGAAGAAATTTATTTGCTTGTGATGAACTTATAATAGATTTGCAGATATATATGAATTTTTGAAATACATGAAAAAAATAATTATTAATTAGCATATGCAAGAATAAAATAAAGAATAAAAGATTCTTAGAACATTTTTGCACGCAATTCAATGATTAATAACGCTCAGTATTAAATTATTAATAACGAACCATTATATTCAATTTTTATTACAATCTTTGTTACAAATCTTAAGATAATAAATTACAGGAAAATTTAACAAAAATTAGTAAGCAATCAGAGTATTAAAAAATTTTAATTTTATCGTGATTTCTATTGTTGATAATCACTTGATTATTGTAATACGTGCATAACTTTGTGGAATAACAGTTCGATATTTAATTGCAAAGCTTATGCGTGCACACGATCGATGTGACATCATAAAGTGAAGGATACGTGTCTTTATACGGAGACAAGGTCGACATAAAGTAAATAAAAGCAGTCCTAAATCGACTCGTTAACGCACGACACGCGCGTGTGCGATAAGATAATCCATCGTGCACGGGCGTTACGTATCGAATATTAACATCGAGAATGACAAGGCGGCGACAGGGCAATCGCGATTATTTCGATCCGACGTCACACAGTTCATGATGCGGCCGAGGCCACTTTACGTTAATGCTCGCGCTCATTCGCCGTTAATAATTGGATTTAAATCGGAGCACTCCCAGAACAGCATTTTAATCGGCCGAACTCCAATACGCGTCGCATATTTGAATACGCTGCGTTGCGCCGACATAACTGCCATCGACCATGTTTCCAGTTTTGCCCATATTGCTTCGTTTACTTTCCTATCTATTCGTGCACGATATCCGATATTTTCTGCTGCGATTTTGAGCGCGGTCGAAAGCTCGACTAACGGTCGATTTTAGCGAGCTTCCTCACCGGGACAAATAACACCAGTTAAATCTTTGACGATCCCTTAAACGCAAAGCTTTTTTTATTGCATCGCCAGTACCGGCATTTGTTGAATCGACCCTTTGTTTTTTAACGAGCTATTAAAAATCGATGGCTTGTCGATGTAACGTTCGTTAACGAGAATTTTAGGGGAGTTGATGAAATCGACCATGAATGGCACTTCGTATTTGTGCACGTGATAAGATAGACATGCTAGTGAATAGTCTGTCAAGAAATATTTTCAAATTTCCATTTTTTTTTTTTTGTAAAAGGTATCAATATCTCGAACTTTTTTATTTTTATATATCTATATTTTTCTTTTGTTTTTTAATAGACAAATATTTAGTTCATTCAAGAGTATAAAAGAAAAGCTGAATACTATTCTATAAAATATAAAATAAATAACTTGTGTGATGTATTTCCAGGTTGGATGCAATTCGCGCTTATCTTCGCTTTTATTCGCTTATCCATTGCCCTTATTCCAGCTTAATGGTAGCATGTGCCATATTTCCCGCATTCATCAATAAGAACGCCGGGCGAAGACACTCGATTCACGGAATACTTTGACAAAACAAGTATGAATAATTTATCAGGTCACGCCCCGGTGACCAAGCTTAGCGTGAGAGACAGACGGGAAGCGAAGTAAACGTGCGTTTACTGCTTATTACGGGGTACACGACAATCTCTTCTCTTAAATCGCGAATCTTTCGCCGTGGCCTTTCCACGAGATATTCCATTTCCATTCTGCGAATCTCGTTATTTCCGGTTCGCTCTTCGCATCCTTCGTAACGTCGAATTATTTTCGAGCATCGCATCCGGTGCATGTATCATGAAAAATTGCGCCCGTTATTCGCATTCGTGTGCACGCTAGGATGTTTTCGCAGATATAGCATCGCAAAACTCAGAGATGAAAGTTGCAGACGCGGATCGATGACACTGTCATCAGAAATCTTTCGAAGTTCCGTTTTATTACGATTTCCGATCTCACCCAATCAAATTTCATCAGATCGTAATGAAAAATCTACGTGCTCACAATTTCGATAAACTTGCGTATATAAGTTTTTTTTGCTTTTCCCGATCCTTTTCACTTCTGAAGGAAAATTATATAATTCACTTACAGGGTGGATGTAGGGAAATCTGGCAAAATGCGAGAGCGAAACAAAATTTCGTGACATGAATTGCCTCAACGTTTTGAATTGCCAACGTGTCGAATGTTGTTGAATTTAATTCCAACTTCCAACACACAGGATCGTTTAGAATTTCATAGCAGATTGCAGAATCTTTAATATGCATATATTTCACAGTTGGAAGAATTAATCTCTTTTTATGTGTGATTATGTATGTATATAATATCGCTCATTTGCTACAACGCATAACTAAAAAAATTGTCATTTTTTTAATTGATTGTAGAAAAAGAATGGAAACAAAGAAAAAAGAACATTACTTTAAAAGAATTTACTTTTATTTTTTTACAATTAATTATTACATTTTGTAATAATTGCAAATATCAAATATCAAAATTGCATTTTGAAATTAATCATTAATATAATTAAATTTTAATGATTCAAAATAATTTAAAATATTCAAATTCATTTCCTGGAAAATTTTGCTTTTTGAGTTATATCGTTGTTGTAGCAAATGAGCAATATGTATTATATCATGACATTAATTAATTAATTTGATTCTTATATAGTACATGCACGAGAAGTATATTTCTCAGTGATCGCAAAGCGATCGCTAAAATCGAAGTTGAATATGTACTTACATTCCCGTTAATTAATGCATCGAGAATCTGCATCAGTAGAAAGGTACTCTCACCGATATCGAATTAAATAACTTTCCTTTCGGGGAAGGAACTTCGTTATGATTGCGGAAAACTCACGGTGCAAATATAACCGAAAGTGGAATTGCGTACTCGACGGCTGGAAACTTTGGTGTTAAATATCGCGCGGGGGTGAAGAGGGAATAGCTCCTCGTTCTAACTGGTTGAAGGTAGAGGAGGGTTTATTAACTTTCTGTTTAAATAAATATAAAGGACTACTCTCCACGGTGTAGGACGGAATTGCCAACGGTAAAACGTGGACAAATTTATTGAACGCGACTCGCGCTCTTCCCTCTCTGTTTCTGCTTCTCCGGTGGATCTAGCAATGTGCGAAAGTTGATCACTGGAGTTTCGCTAAATAAGTTCCAAAACGTCTCTGAATATCCGTGTATTTTGCAACATTTTTATTTTACTCGGCTAAGTCGCCGTGTATTCCCGGAAGTAGACGTAATTCCAAAGTTTAAAAGTCGGGAGGGATGTCTTACGTTTCTTTTTCTCCTCTTTTTCTCCATAAGTTTTCCACGTCATAAATACGAACTTCGTTATTTATATTTTTACACGCGGTGAAAAACGATAATGAATTAAGTAAACATTCTCGCGAATGTAATGATGTTTTAATTTCTTGATTTCTAGCATCGTCAATCATGAATATTCAGAGCGTTTGAAAAAATAATATCTTTGCTGTTTTTAGAGATACAATTGCTATTAAAGATTATATAACTCGAAGGAATAATTATATTAATGAAGTAATAATCACATTGATACACGAAAAAGATTTGAAAAAATTATAATTTTATCGTAAACATATTTTGTGATATTTCGAATGGTTATAGTAAATATCTTTCCATATTAATCACATATTCGTTTATTAAATTTTCATCTAATGAATAAATTGTCCGTCGAAACTTCATAACTTTAAGCATTTAAAATGCAGAAAATATCGAATTACCTCCGAAATTATACTCAGTTTTGTGATATTTGGCCGAGTATACATACATGCTGTTTAATTATTCAATGTTAAATATTTTAGTATTTTCGAAAAGCAGCGTAGATTAAATGTATTCTTTATTGTTTAAATCTCAGAATTGAAGCATTCCGAAATTTCAAAAAAGATACCTAAAGCATTTGTATTTCATAAAAGTAAATCGTGGAAAATCCTTACTTTCATATTGAAAGCACTTGGTATTTCTTTCAAAATTTCGTGTAGAGTAGCCATTTACAAACAACTTGAGTTGCTCTTATGGTAAATGAAAACTCAGCGTTGAAAGAATTGAAATTTAACTAATAGGGTCTAGCAGCGACGTAACACCCGTGACGTATTTTCTCGACCCAGAAAAGTTCCCGAGGCCCGTTGTATCGTTACACTAAAAACAACCGATATTAAATGTCCATCCCCGACCGTAGATAAACGCGTAACAACATTTGCCAGCAAGTTATAATGACTTTTACTATGTCATGAGTATTCGCATCAACGTCAAAGCGAAAGTAAACTTTTATGATTATATTGAAAACCTCTCGGCGATTCTACTTCCGCTACTTATCGTTTATACCCCTCTTGAGGGTTTTGCGAGCACCGTCGCTTCTCTTGTCATCTTATTTTTATTGCAAGCAGGAAGACCGCTAACCCCGCTAACAACCAGATTTTGTTGTATACCTTGCGACTTGTTAGGCTATAGTTACGATTAGGGATGATCACGTATCTTGCGCAAGTAGTACAATAGCAGGAAAAACTATACATTTATCACCTACAAAAAGAAATCTGAGTTACAAGATCAACGAACTTTTATTCGTTTTTTTTTTTAATAATCTTGAAAAAAAGTCAAATGTTGAGTGAAATAATTCCATTGAAATGTTTGATTAATATAATCTAAATATTCTTAGTTTTCTAAATAGTAAATATTACGACACAATAATAATATAGTGAACCGTTTAGTAATATTTACTAAATATTTAGAAGAGTAAGAGTTTAGGGCATAATATTTTATTTTTGTATGTCACTTTATAAATAAAAGTAATTTTAAAAAGAATTAAATTAATATAATTAAATGTAATTAAATATAATTAAACAAATAATTAATAAATTTTATTATTATACAAATAGAATAATTTTTCTTAATAGAAAATATAAGAAAAAACATGCAGATAAACGTAAAACGAATATAAATTTGCTCTACTAAAACGAATATAAATTTGCTCTACTAAAATACAATCATAACGCGCGAATATATATTTATTTGAGTTTTTTAAGTAAATATTGCGCATCTTATAAAAACGTAGAGATGAATATTGTCTCCCGGGAATAAAATCCTGCCTAATTAATTCAGATGAATAATTTGTACTGACTGTTTCATTGTAGTATTGTATGTTGAATAATCACGGTACTATTTAGCCAGTATCTGTAGAAATAGTTACAGAAAGCTACTACCAGCTATTATATTAACCTAGTTTGTCGTAAGCATAACTGAGAGCTGCATTATATATTTTCATTATTTTATCTATTATATAACGAAGATTCCCGTTTGTTTTCACATATGCTATTCTTTCACATTTATCAATCGAAATCATCTTGTTTGAGCGAAGATAATAATTAAGTTAAACGAGACAAAATAATATTATAATGTTGATATGTCATGAATAATTTTCGTTCAATATTATTCTTTTTTTTAATACGTTAAATTTTTTATTTATATTTTTGCAATGTAATTGAAGTTCAAGAACAACAAGTACATTATTAATCTCCAAAATCGACTATTTTGAGAGAATTAAATAAAAATCTAACCTATTTTCTGTGAACAATTTTCATTTTACCTTGTCGTATAAAATTATTATCTTCCTGATGATACCGCCAATAACGAACCAGCTATATCTAATGTTCCGTTACCGTGTTACTCAATGTTTTCGTGAAACGAGACTGTTCAAATATCGTTGAATGACGGCCGAAAATGCACTTTACGTGATGGTGGACGGTAAGCGACACGTGATGAAACTTATAATTTAACGAGAGACGACACGTTCCCAATACTCGACTGTGCGCGTTATTTTCGCCCGCATTGGGTGAACACAAGGAGACGCGTCCTAGTTACGTGTACGGATTCATAGCGAGAGAAATAGAGAAAGAGAGAGGAAGGAGAGAGAGAGAGAGAGAGAGAGAGAGAGAGAGAGAATGTATAAGTGTATAC
>NW_012130107.1:1472837-1479839 GCF_000143395.1 Atta cephalotes | reverse complement strand
AGAGAGAGAGAGAGAGAGAGAGAGAGAGAGAGAGAGAGAGAGAGAGAGAGAGAGAGAGAGAGAGAATGTATAAGTGTATCAAAGCTTCAAAGCCAAGAATAACCATCGTAATCACGTGCTGCCACTTCTGCTAAAACGGTTTTAACTCCGCCAAGCCAAACTGAGCCAAGCCGCACCTGAATGAGGGAAACCCGCGTAAACGCGCCGCACGTGTACGTGTGCATGTCCATTCAAACACCGCATCTCCGCTGTCCCTCTCGGACGTGTAGTATTTTACGTACCTACGCGAAATTCCCGGATAACGAGTATGTAATTTTCAGGATGAGAGACCACCGCAGGATGAAATCCGAACTCCGAGCCGTAGCGTCCGAGTCACTCGCTTGTGCGCGGATTCTTCACATGATACGGTGGTACGTGCACGAGTATTGCGCAGGATTATGACACGAGGAAGAAAGACATACGTAGACGTATATGTACACATATACATCAGGATAATTATCGCGGTAGAAAAGCCGAGATAAACGCTGAAACTTTATTAATGATCGTTCGTTACGCGCATACTTACGGCTGAATGCTTTAACCTCTCGAACTTCGTAAATACATTCTCGATAAAAGCATCCCGACAATTTGAAAAATTGATTTCGGACGGCCCAAGTGTGTGTTCGTGCGGCCTGGTGAACGTTAATATAATAATCGATAACCGCCAAGTAATCCATAGTGGGTCGCGAAATCGAGACAATGGATCAGTGTCTGAACCTGCAAATATTTAACGAATTTCGACAGCGTCTGCATTTGATTTCGTCGGTATATATATCTATGTTAGGCTTCTTAAATATATATATATCAAAGATAAATATTGTATCGTTGCATATGAAAATCCGGATTCTGGAAATTTCAGTTTCACGAAACGTTCTTGTAACATGAACGTCCAACGTTAATCAAGTATATTACATTTAAAAACTTTCCATATGAAAAGTAATTTTATGCAAAGTATATATTCATATATATTTTTTTTTCTCATCTCAGAACTTGAGTTACATAGCTTTTTATCTGAAGAACGTTGCTATTGTATTATAAAAAATAATTACATGTGTAAAATTACATAATTATAGTGAATAATTTTGAGATTATTAAAGGCATATATTTATATACTTACAGTAAAGCCATAACTTGCAAATAAAATTATTTTTTTTTACAATAATTAAACAATTTACAAAAATAAACATACAAATGGAATTAAGTTATAGAAATATTTATTAATTCGTCAATGAATCGCGTACAATTTTTGTTAAACGATGTTATTGATGTGTACGAACATAAAAATGCAAATATAATATTTGGGATATATTACTGTTATATTATGTAATATCACAAAAATGTGTATACTTATATAGAAACTGCAAAATACATTACTATATTATTGTAATTTTCTGTTTAATATGAAGATATATTTTCTATAAATTGTAAAATTTTTACACATTATTTGTAACTTTACTTTTTCATACAGTGTGTAACATGTAATCGATTTCCTCATTCATTTCTTGATTTTTCAAGTTATACGAATTTTTATCCAGCTGTGTCAGGATAGATGCTGTTTGAAATTGATTTCGGTCGCAATGTCGCGATCAGCAGTTTAAGTTTTTAATTTTCTCTCGCTTGAAGAAGGGCAGAGAAAGAGAGAGAGAGAGAGTAGGATGGTCGATGCGGACGCACACAGGATTATTGCTTCTCAGCGTTTCTCAGCATTTCCGTTCCCTTCTTCTGCGAGCGGCAGAACGCAGCCCGGGGGGGCTGATTCCCTGAAATTGATTCTCTCTCGTTCTCTCGAACCCACCATCTGTCGGCGGCATCCCCAAACGAAATAATCGACGAGATTAAGGCCTGCGGGACCGTGGTAGCACCGGAGATCGCGCGGCCGCGCTTTCTCCCTGCGACTCTCGTTTCTCTCTCGTCTTTTCTCAATAAAATCCGGGCACGTTTCGCGAGGATATTGTATCTTCGGACAAGGCACTCTTTTTCTTTTTCGTCCTCGTTTTCCCTTTATACTTGCGGTCAGAATCCTGGTCCGGCATGAACGTGTAATCACAACAATAATTTCCAGCATCGTCTTTGCCGATTCTTCTCGATGCTCTCCTTCTCTATCTCGAGACTCGACTCTCTCTCTCTCTCGAAAGAGAGAGAGATGTGCGCACCGTTAGTCGAGGATTGTCAGAGCTAATCGATTTCTGCCGCGTGTTTTTTACCGTACCGTGCAATGTTCTCTCGATATCATTTTCATTAGGCCTTAAAGTCGGCAGTCACGAACGAGTCGACAACGAAGACACGTCCTTTTTGAGATTTTTATGAAGTGTGTGACGTCCGGAATGAGGAAGTCGATCAACAATATTGTACTACGACACGTAATGTTTCAATTGGATGTTTAATTTATAATTTTTCATATTAATTTTTATTTGTTATGGAATAGACGTATTCGTGAACAGAGCATCGCAAGAGTACGTGTCATATAATGAGATTGGGCCAAGCAAGAAGATTAAGGAACAGTATCCAGCTTTGCGACACGCGATACTTTGATTAGAAGTACATCTTTTTCGTGTTGTGTTACACTGTAAAAACAGTTAAAACAAGACACGATAGAAACATGATTCCCGAAAATAATTTTATAAATGTATACTATATTTCTAAATTGGGTGATTCTCTAAATTTTCATTAGGTAGTCTCTGTGACACGTGGAGAGAATTATTATTTAAAAAATAGTTTTTATATTTAAGCTAAATATTTTCTGTAAAATTAATATTATCAAATACATTTCTTTCTTTTTTCTCAACAAAAGATATACATATATATATATATGTATATATACTAGAATCATTGTATTGAATATTCATACTAGTTTATATGATGTAAAGTTATGTACTCTGGGGAAAAGAATGATACTCTTGAAGCACATTGCTCTGTACAGTAACGTTTATCAGTCAGTATCAGTCAGTCCCGTCATCGCGAAAAGGTTAAAGGTTAAAACTTTTATACAAAACACGATATGTCGAAAACAGGAAGTCGGAAACTAGTGTCTCCGATATATAATAATCTCAATAAATTGCATCTCTCTCTCTTACATTAAATATTTTATGTCAAAAATGTCAACGTCGACAAATTCTGTCGCTAACAGTACTCGCATGTGAACGTAACGTATTGTACAATATATACTACGGTAACTAAGAAATGAACTTTTAAACTGCAGAACGTTGAACTTTCGATCGTATCTGCATATGAAAAAAAGATATACTCAGCATATGCCTGATCAATCAGGTAGATACAAGGCAAGAAAGTTAGTCGTTAGGTTTTAGTGATAATTCAATTTCTTATACGCCCATGTCTATGTTCTTCGATTTATCTGTTTCATGCAGAAGTAATGGTAGAAAATCTTTTTAGTTGTTATCATTGACACTTTTAAAATTGAATTATCCAAACGGTTGCAGAAACGAGCTTGAGATATTTTTTTATTTTTACATTTGATTAGCTTAACTTAATGAAAAAGTCATTTTATTATACCCTTTATTATATCGGATTATAATTGAGCAATTTTATACACTTAATTTGATAATCTGTGCAATTGATTAAAATGGGTTATAATCGGACGCAGATAATTGAGTTGACAAAGTCCAATTCTACATTTTACTCAAAACTACTGAATTATTTAAATCACTTTTGCATAACATCATCCAATCGATATAACATTTCCAAATACATAATGCAATCACTCTCTCTTTCTCTCTATTTCGAAATGTCAGCGGACAAATTTCGGAGATTGATCGGCACAAAATGCTCAACTTCAAACCGACACATTTCGACTTCTCCGTAGAGAATATTTCCACTCTTCCGATTTAACGGAATCTGTCATCAGTGACAGCTAGTACCTCCCTTTGTGAGCGCGCGACAATCAAAAAATTGGCAATCGCGGTTTTGGGAAACTACCTCACCGCTTGTCGATCCCGCGACAGTCGGCTCACAATAAAAAACGACAGATGAAAATGATTATTTCGCAGTGGTGGATTCATGGATTCGCCTGTTCGACCGGTGTCGTGCTATCGCGGTCATAAATACATCCATGAAGCAGAGGATAGTCGTCTGGTGGGTGATCAATTCGACTTCGTAATTTTATCGCTTCGTAAAATGATGCGAAGTGGAGAGAAGCAGGGGAGTGAGAGATAACGCACGGTGCAGAAAGTATAAAACTAAAACGCTATTACGACGATAACTTCCATAATATCGAGCATAAACACCGGGGATCCGATACATGCATGTGACCTCGGCTAAGCAACCGTCGTAACGAGAGGAGAGAAGAGAATAGAGCGCATCCTTAATTCCCGCGACTATGGCAAACATTAGTTGCTCGTAAGTTTGTTGTGTGCGGGAGGGTGTGTTGAGAGTTGCGCGTCCGCGCGAGCGTACATGAGTTATGCCTCGGGATAACGCTCGACATAAGCGCTATGTGTATGTACTTGTACGTACGTAGGGGGAGACTCGACGTTCAATTGCGTGTACCGTGCCGGCACGATGTAATATTCAGCTGCTGCAACTGTTCACTCGCGGGAGAACTGAGAGCCGCCGAGTTCTCGTGCTCGGGGGGGAGGGGGAAGAGTGGTGTATGAGGTGTATCTGTCGCGCGCGCGCGCGCGCCCCTTCTTTTTCACGGTCGCGAGAGAAAAGCGAAGAGAACACGGAAAGTTCGACGATGCACGCGCGCGCGCGCGCGCGTGTGTGTGTTGTGTGTGTGTGTGTGTGTGTGTGTGTGTGTGTGTGTGTGTGTGTGTGTGTGTGTGTGTGTGTGTGTCGGAGCAGAGAAAGTAGACGAACGCCTCTCTCTCTCTCTCTCTCTCTCTCCCTCCCTCTCTCTCTTTTTTCACTGAGCCTGTCTCTTACATTTTTCACGTTCCAATTTACACGCTCGTGTGCATCATATATGTCTGTTGGTGTCCTTCCAAAGAATTTTACCGTTCAAGAGAGAAATGCTTCTACTCGATCTTCCCTGTTTCTCTCACTTGCTCTCTTCAACCGCAAAAAGAAAGAATCATTTATTCTTGTATTATGCGAAACAATTAAAGGATTGCTTCGTCAGATAACTTTATATATCGACTTTTATACTTTATATATCGGCCATTAAAGTAATTGAAATGTATTAAATGTTATTGGAAATTAGACTCGGACACTAGAAGAAAGATATTTTTTTCAATTTTGTAATTTCCTTTAAAACTAAACTGTGTATTCTGTGTTATTTTGGTATTATGTTCGTCCAAGAGTTACAAACTTATTTTTCTCTTTTTCTATTTTCTCTTCTCGTCTTTGCACCGCATTACCGTAATTGCGCACACAGTCGTCTGTAGTTTTCAAACGGGATTATTACGCTGCCCGAGTTTTCTTTCTTTTCCGGAAGTCTCCTGCGATCGTTACGCGCGCGTAGCTATGCGTGACGGTTGCCGGACGGCAGACCGCAATAATAGCGGTCACACACGATCGTAGGATGCCGTTTCTTGATCGAACGATAGAACCAAGAATTTAATCATGAGGCGATAATCTCCATTTACTATCTAAAGGATTTAACACGTTCACGTTCGATCGATTTTCGATTTTACCAAATCGAACTATTATGAACTGATTTATTATGGAAGAGATGCATTTGCCGATGCACCGTTATTAGTTGCATTAATATAATGTATTAAATATATTGCTTAATAATATATGCAATATTACTGATTGTTAATAATTATTAATGCGATTGATTATATCGTAATTATTTATATGTATAATAATTACGATTCTCTCTCTTACTCTTTCGTTAATTATTAATGTTTTAAGAAGATAATAGAGATAAAATAACAATGTTTTATATATGTCTGAAAGAAATTATCATGTGAAATCAGATATTTCTATTAGATATTTTAAAAATTAAAACGTTAAAAATTACAAACGTTTAAATTAATACGTATTTATTTGGCACATAATACAAAATTCGTGCCACATATTTAAAAAGAAGAGATAATATTTGATTTAAAAATAAGATTTTTTAATAAAATAAGAGAAATCTATCATGAGCTTTATCTTCAAATTACTTTAAATAAAATATTATTTAAAGAAATATTTGTGTGTAGTTATACAAATTGAACGTCATAGTATTTAAACATTTTGTTAAAATGGAAACTTATAATTGATACAACTCACAAAATAATATTGATTGTTATAAAATAAAGTTATCATTTCCCTTTTTTCTCGCTACAATTATTGAGCTGGGACGGACATAAATATTTTCCTCTGTTACATTTTATAAAGCTTCATTCATTTCGCCAATATTATTTATTTAGAGAATTTTGCGAAAGAGAGGCGAATGTATTCCGAGTTTTTTTTTGTTTTTTAAACAAACATGAATATTTCATAACTTCGTAGTATATAGTGATTTTTTTCTTTTTTTTTTACACTTGCACAAATTTATACCAGTCCAGGGGAAGAATTTTAAGCGGCTTTTGCACAAAACTGCGGATTTTCGTACCGTCCTTCAATCTTGAAACGGCCCATTGTCAATCTTGAAACACGGAAAGCAAATCGCGATGGGTGTCAAGGATTTCCTCAGAAAAGCGATTATTCCAGCTAAACCTAACCGGCCTGGATAAAGAGCCGACACAGATTTTTTCCTTGGATGCTGCCGCCTTGCGTTGAGTCGCATACAATAGCCGTCGTGGATCGTTTGTTTCGCGCGATGCAGCGACGAGAAAAGAAAAATCTTCGTTAACAAACGTTGGCCTTCAAGCACGAACGATCGCAGGGGATTTGCATGATTACAAGTCTTTCAGCG
The DNA here is from genome assembly GCF_000143395.1 of Atta cephalotes. NCBI lineage: Eukaryota > Metazoa > Arthropoda > Insecta > Hymenoptera > Formicidae > Atta > Atta cephalotes. The sequence continues at coordinate 1,472,995 of NW_012130107.1, read as the reverse complement.
AGATCGCTGAAAATTGGGCCAAAATTGATACGCGTTCTGCTTGAACGCCTTTGTCTTTTATAGACAGAAAAAAAAATAATGGTGCTCTAATCCACGCGAGGAAGTGGAATAGAGGAAAAGAGGGCGGCGGCGTAACTAAGTGGCTCTCTCTCTCTCTC
>NW_012130107.1:1434338-1472817 GCF_000143395.1 Atta cephalotes | reverse complement strand
TCTCTCTCTCTCTCTCTCTCTCTCTCTCTCTCTCTCTCTCTCTCTCTCTCTCTCTCTCTGCATGCTATTTGATTTCTTATGCAGGATTTCCTTATATATCTTACATTTTCTTCTTAGTTTGTGTTTTAAATTTACTCTTATAGCGAATTCGATTGGATGCACTCAGTGCGCACTGATGCACATTAAAGCCATCGTACACATGACGTAAAAATGTATATTCAACATAAATTAAACATGAAATTTTTAGTAAATTTTTTGCGTTGTTAAGTAAAATCTGTATCTTATAATTCAAACATTTTACTTTTAAATTAGTGTATAACAGCTTTAGTATGCACTAATGCGCACTCTGTGCATTTTAAAATCGTTGTACACAAATCGACATAAAGATGTACGTTTAATAAAAATATAGAAACGATTGGAACCGCGAAATATTCAATATATTTTATTGTGCTATTTGATAAAATACACATTGGACATTTTATCAATTGAGATATCTCACTCTCACATTTAGAATAACATATATAACAGCTTTAATGTGCACTGAATGCGCATTAGTTCTGCCAATGAAAACTGCTATTAGTATGTCCAATCGAACACGTTATTAGAAGTTATATATCAAGATCTCGGTATCACTCGATATATCATTTGAAATACTTCAGAACACAAAATGCTAACTGTATCCATCATATAATGAAGATTTTTGAAATAATCTATTCATGAAAGAGATTAAATTCAACATCTTCTACCGTTTCTTTCCTCCTATCCGTTACACACAACGCATATGCACGTATGTGGAGTTTTTTCTCGCAAAGTACCGCGCGGTATAATTTTAGTTTGAATGAAAAATTATGGACCTAGTAAATTAATGAATGTTAAACACGTCGATGTTGGGTAAACTCGGCCAATTTCGCGTCCTCCACTTCTCGTAATTGCGCCGCCGGGAGGACACGGAAAGTTTAAATCGTCCTGAGAACAGCGGCACGCAACGCATAACGTATAAGAATCGGCGCGCTGCGCGATTACACGGACCCACCTACTGACAGATTGCCTGCGTACTCCGATGCGAGCACCTGCTGTTTCATTTTTCCTGCCGATTCGCGCCGGGAACTATCATTTTCTTAACGATACCGAACGATATGCCGGAGATAGAGATGATCCTCCGCCGAGCATCGATATTTCGAAAAACGGCAGACCGTCGCTCGATGGCCAATTCATGAGACACAGTAGTGCTCTGTCCTATGATATTATCGGATAAGAGCGGGGTATGATGCAGAAAAATAGATAGTCAAATAATAGTTGGGGAAAAATATCAGGGGTTTATCATCTATTAGGGTAACGTTTCAGTTCCGAGTAACATTTATTTCTAAGCTGAGCATTTATTTCGAATAAAGAAAGGAATTTTATGTCCTTTCTTTTTTTATTACGATTGATATTCAAATTTCCGTAATGTTTTATATTTTCATAATGTATGTATATTTCTGTTTCAGACTTTAACTTTCTGGCTTTGATTGTCTTGGATACTAATATTCCACTCCGCTTTTCATCGCTTCGGTTCGTAATTAATTCTTTAAATTCTTACGATTATTAATAATAAGTTTATGGTATATTCTTTATCGAATATGGAGTGTTTAACCCTTTTAAAGATTAATTTAAAAGTTTTAATTTTAAACTTTTTCAATAAACAAAATACTATGTGTTTGGATTTAAGACATATAGTGTTTTATTGAAAAAGTTCAAAACATCTTTAAATGTTTAAAGAACGGAGACAAAGATAGAACATTTTAGTATCTTAAAATTAAACATTTCTTTTTTAATATTATTCTCCATTATTATCTGTTATTATGAATTTTATGATCGTGCGTAAAGTCAGCAAAAACTAGAGACGCAAAACGTTTAGAAGTAGGATTCTCTAGTCTAGTATCAAATATTAATTATCGATAATCCGACTTCGATAGCGGGCCATAACCGGTAGTCGTTCTCAATAAGCATCGATAGCCAACTCCATGACACATTTTCCCTTCCTATTCTATCGAGTGTCTCCTGCGGGATAGCCGCAAGTTTCTCTCTTTCGTTGAAGCCTGATTCCCTTCTAAATAATAATGTCTAGACGTCTTTACATCGTCTTCGCGCGACGAATAGCTCTCGTGGCGAGAATAAAATTGGTCGTTTACGATAAACCCTGATCTCCCCCTGGATTCCCCTACATCCTCTTTCTTCCGCGCCATGTATCGCCGTTCTAAGAAACAAGCGATTCGTTATTCCTCTGAATGAAATGTGAGGAGAATTTACGGTTTTGTATGATGACAAAAGCCGATAAAAGCCGGAGGAACGAAAAAAGGGAGAAGGTAGACTTAAGTAGGTGCCCTTTTCGGCGAACTGTTTAACACACGAATAAGCATTATAAACGCGAACAAGGCGGTCAGTACTCGACTGCATGTATATAAGGTAGCATTTTAATACTATTAAAGCATCCTTTATCATTGATAACAAAATTGGAAATTAAGTTTTTTTAAATCTATTTTCAATATTAAAGATCAGAATACGAAAGACCAGGATTGACCGAAAAAAATCCAATGAAAAAAAAATGGTAAATTTCAGATTTTACTATTCCGAACTTCATCCGATAACATAAACTGGTCAAAATTATGAAAATGTTTAAACATGTTTTTAATATGTAATATTAAAATATATTTACGTACTTTATGCAAAAAAGATATATCTAATTAATAAATCGTATTTATTAAATGAATAGTTGAAAAAAAAACAAAATCAATAATAATAAAATATAATAAAATCTTTTTTAATTCAAATTAAATTATGTTTTTTAAACAAGAACTTTGTTTAGGAAATGATATATTTTATTACTTTTAATAGAAAAGTTCAATTTTTACCGACTTTTCTTAAATACCCGCTTTTAATCTTAAGTACACTTAAAAAGTTTTTATTTAAAATTTAATTTTATTTAAGTTTAAAAAAGAGATTTTTTTTTAAATATTGTATAAAGCAGTATAAAAATAAGAAATAAATGTTATATAGATCACGTTTTCAAAATTTTATGATTTATCATTTTCTCAATATTCTATGATTTGATAACAAAACTGTTTTTAAATTAAATAAGTTTAAGCAAATTTTATTACAACGAAAATTTTATTCGGAGCTTGTTGATCGAGAAATGGAAATTTGGAAATTGGAAAAATGATGATATTGATAAATGAAGATTTTTCTGTATATTTTCTTTAAAGAAAAAAATAATAAAAAAAAATAGATCGCAAAATACGAGGTAGAAATACAGATTCTGATACTATCTTCGATTCTGATACTATCTAGATATTTTATTTTACGAGTGACGTCTATTATATATACATTTATAATTCGAATCTTATGTGCATTCTAATGATACAGGTGTTATTAACTATCAGCCATTCGAAACTTTTAAATTTCTTTGAAAGGAGTCACAATCATGTCTCTACGATATCTATTCATCTGATATTTCTCTGTCTTCTCTGGAATACTTTTTGAGAGATCTGGAACACCCTATATATACCATATATCCGGAACGATGACGTATACGTACAACGTCTGTGCGTAGGGCTTGCCTTCTGTTTTCTGATTGGCCATCGTGACTGCCATCGATTTTTTTCATATGTGTGTATCAAGATATGTAAATATGGCTTATACCAAGGCATTGTATCATCGTCTTGATGCATACGAGAAGAGACCGTGAATTAGAGGTGCGGGGGATAACGTGTTCATCGTTCTGACGAAATGTATTTGTCCAACGTGGCTCGTTTATATTTAAATGAACGGTTGATTTTATATTGTACCACCTTGCACATCTCTTTCTAGACTTCTCCCAGATGCATCCTGCGGTGCGCTCCCGATATATATCCGATATAAAGAGCGACTACTGGTCCTCGGAATTTTAACGCGATGAGAGAGAATATTTTTAGTCGCGCGCGAGAATGGACACAGGAGTATTGTAACGCGTTCGAGAGAGCTCTTTTTTGTTAGCTTTTCGATTCACGATAAAACCCGAAGCTCGAAAGTCGAGCTAAACATTTAAATATTGAACGGTCATTCTACGTGCCCGTTGGGGAGTAACTATCGCGAGTTATTTTCGAAATTAACTCACGATACCCACATATGAATCTACTTTGGAAATCGATTTCTTTTATTACATTGTAAATAAATTTAGTTTATTATTATTGTAGCGCTTTGAACAGTAATTATCAATTAATCAATTAATTAACCTTAAGCCTAGATTTTGATAAATTGTTAAAAAAAAATCGATAGATGATAAATTATTCAAGGATCATTCTGACATTTAAGAGTTTAACTGATATAAATATGTATTTTAATTTTAATGAAATTTTTAAGCTGTTGATTTGAAATTTTTCTGTATTTTCTCTTGCACCACTATCTGCGTGGTTCACTATTTTACACCTTTTAGGTGCTTGCCACGTAAGTTAGTAAAGGCAAGCTGTGCTCCAATGTGAGGAAGAAGGTAATTAAAAACGAGTGTGAAGACCGAGGGTTGATATAGGTGTTAAAAAGCGACTTTTACGCCATGTCAAAGAATTGCCGCTCTAAAGAAAACTTTTGAATTAACGTGTAACTTTTCGAGCGTGTTAACGCGGTATTGTACGTGCGAATACAATCGCGTCGCGGATGAGACCGACGAGGATTGATTTATCCACGACATTACAATTCGAGAAATTATTCGACTCAAGCGTATGCAAGAGGTGTTGGTCTCGTGGAAGTTGCGTGTCGAGATAGATGGGGAATTTATCAGAAGATTCAATTGTAGGAGGTGGATGTCATTGATCAGGCTATCAATTTTAAACGCAATCCGCATAGCACGATATACATTTCGAGAAATCGAATTCGAAACTGCCGACTTTAACCCAATATTTACACCGCCGTCCATTTATTAACGTCTCTTTAAATTGCGCATCCATTATAAATTCTTCTATGGTAATATTTCCGGTATATTTTTCGAGCTAATATCGCTGTTTGTGGAATGTTGTTTTAATCGTGCGATATGACATAGTAAAAATCTTTCAACTTGATTAAAAATCACAGTTCATCGATATAAAATTGTAACAATACACGCACGCACGCACGCACGCACGCACGCACGCACGCACGCACGCACACACACATATATATATATATATATATATATATATATAATGTATGTATATATAATTGAAAACGCGCAAAATAATATGTTAATATGTAAAATGCGAACAAAATAATTATAAATTAAAGTTGAAATGTTTATATAATTAAAATTATCATTATTATATAATTACAGACATGGATTATAGAGTAGAAAGAAAATGTTATTGTATTTGTGCGATATAACATATTAAAAATCTTTCAACTCAATCAAAAATTACAGTTCCCCGATGTAAAATTATAATATGTTATAATATATGATATGTTATAAAATTGCAAATGTGCAAAACAATATGATAATGCGAACAAAATGATTATAAATTAAAGTTGAAATATAATAATTATAAAGTTGAAATATTTATATAATTAAAATTATCATCACTATTTTGTAATTATGGACATAGGTTACACAAAACAAAGATATGATTAAAGAATGAAGATTCTTTTTGTGAAAGCAAGTGAAATCAAGTTCATTTACATACTATATTATAAAGAAAGCATGAAAATGTGATGGATATCTTTGGCACTCGTATTGAATATCCAGTCTATAATTCATGAGAATCCTCGGCAAATGTCCAATGAGCTCGCCGAAAATCCACACATTAATCAGTTTACAGTAAAACAAGTGGCGCGTGGTTTTACGTTTGCAAAAATTGTAATGTTTATTTCCCCTTTATTTTGTATTACCTCATTTTTTATGCGTCATAAATATGTCATGAACATGTTGCTTTCTTCGTAATTGCGGAGGTAATTAATACAATGTTTATCATCATCTCGGAAATTAATTAGCCTTTGAAGTTGAAGATAGCACACCCTTACATTATCAAATCAATCATCAGTCCATTATCTCGATGACGTAATAGTTATTGCATATGATTATAATACACGATGCGATATTCATTGTTATTGGATTAAAAAGTTTTCATAATTTTCTTTGCGAAACGTTGTTTGTATGATCAAGCTGTTAATCAAGCTGTTTGTCCAGCACTTTGGACTGTTTTTTGTAAACAAATATATTTAAAAATGTCACACAATACAAATTATCTTTTAACAATTCTCTTTAACAATTTTATAATTGATTTTTTTTAAAGACGTTTAAAAAATTGCAATAACGTAAGATTTTGAAATATGACTTGAATTACGTTTAAAAATAGATAATAAATACTTCATTTTTATTATTTTTTAATGTTTTATTATTTTGTTAGTTTTATTTTAACAGAATTTCTAAATTAAAATTTAAATCACTTAATTTTTGGATTGATTATACAATCATTTCATCGCTAAAAAATTATATAAATAAAATATAGTATTAAAATTTTAAAATTATTAAAATGATTGCTGACATGGATTATAATATGCATTATAATATATATTTATGTATAATATATATTCCGTTAACAGTAGTACTATAAGAGAAAATATGATAATATATACAGTTGTGTATTATTCGTTGAATAATGTGAGGGGACGTGCATTTCTACGCTTGGATAATTGAATAATATATTCGCGTAGGTTCCTTTTTTCTCAAAGTTAGAGTTGGTGGCTATTCGATGCTTCATTCCCAATTTTTTTGGCAAAAATGATATCTTGCCAACGATTACTCATCTCCTTCTCTCCAGAATTCATTCTCGAATCGTGACAAAACATGCATCCCGCTGCGAATGTATATGTTTCACCCAACAATGGCTTCTTCGATTATGTAAACGGTGCGATAAATTACGCAGGGTTGTCTGTCGTCTCAACATGACGCGACGAGAAACGAGATAGATACGCGATTAGCTTCCTTGGCTCTTCGCAAGTCTCTTCGTGAATCCCGGAGGGATTTTACGCCTGCATCGTGTTCGCCTACATGCAATTGAATGCTATTAATTAAAATAAATCTCAGTCGAATCTCTCGAAATATGTGATTTACAAATAATCTTTTGACTTTTAATCTTTTAATCTCAAAAATGTTCAGTGTTAACTTAAAAATAATTTCCTGTTTTTATCTGTTTTTATCAAAGCAAAAGTAAAATAAAAAGAACAATTGGAAATAGGACTGATTGAAAATAGAACCATGAAAAAATTTCTTACTAAAAATATTTTAATAAAAAGGACATTACAAAATTTCAAACATTTTTTATGTAAAAAGCATACAAAATTCAATTTTGCAACAAATTTGTTGCAAACAAATTGTTAATATATTGACTATAGAAGGAAACTGATAATGTCAATCGAATTCTATAGAAAAAGTTACAAAAGATACTGATTCAGAAGTATTTTTTATGCTTCGCTTCTATTTTCAATTGTAAATGTTTTTTTGTTAATCCTGCTGATCGAATCATGGGCATTAATGAGATAGTAATTAATTAAACAATAAAATTATTTCATGGAACTGTATTATAAGAAGAAATTTTATATATAAAAGAAAGAACAACAGACTCTATGAAGTTAATTGTCACGATATCAATATTCAATATAATTACTGTCTAATTTCTTTTTTTTTAAAGAGTTTAGAATATATTTGAAATTGAAAAATTAAATTTAGCATTTTAGCGTCAATGTTTTAGAAATATGTTTATTGTTTAGTGAATTTAGTCAGTTATTAATGTTGCAATTAGTTTCGAAAGTTCTTCTATTTTAAGTGGATAAACAGTAAGAGGGCAAACAACGATAATCGCTCTTCTTAACGTAGAGCATCCAGCGCGTTTATTCCAAGAGACAGCGACTATGAGACAAGAGGGTGACGCATGGAGCCAGGCATTGTTCTACCTACTCGAGGTCCGACGACACATTTAGGATGACTAAGCTGGTGCTGTGCATCGGGTATACATTTTCACCTGTAGGTCTCCTTTATATTCAGGAAAGAGAACGGACCAAAAAGGAGTGAGAAAGGAGATGGGGGAATCCGGATAATCTAAAAAATACATCGGGTATGCATTGAGAACCTCATGGGACACATACCTAGTAACTCTATCTTCTTCCTTACAAATCTTCAAACGATTTGGTAACTGTAGAATTATTTCGAATTATTATTTTAAATATTACTTAAAGGTACATAAAAATTCTAGAGTCTTCAAAATCTTATGAGAGACCTATTAATAAATATAAAGCTTGAAATCTCTTTGAAAATTTTTGCTAATTTTGAAACATTGAAATCTCTTACAAAGGTATTTATCACAGAATAACTCGATTATAATAATATTAATCAAATTAATCGTATAATACAAAATAAGTTAAATAGTTTTGGGAGGCATCCTATAATTATCATCATTAATAAACGCCGTCGTTATTATATAAATACATCCAAGGAAATTTATCATTTCAATCAAGTATAAGTTAGAATATAAATATTCAATAAAGACGAAATGAAAGTAAAAATTCTAAATGGTAATTCATGCGTTATAATTTATACAAAGTAAATTGTATTTAAATTCTTCTTATATAATTTAATAAGACGTTCTTATATAATTTAGACGTTTTAGCTCGATTCAAGCGATATCCAAAATTCAAACATAATTGATTGTTTAAATTTTGGATATCACTAATGATGGCTTGAATTGAATCGAAATGTTCGAACGTTTTGTTAAATTATGTAAGAAGGACTTAAATATAATTTGCCTTGTTAAATTATAACGCACGAATTACGGGCGCAGAATTTTTTATTCTTGCTCGTCCTTATTAAATATTCACTTGTTAAAATTTCGAGAATTCGATTGATCTCTATTATTTTTTATCATTAGAATATATATAAATATACGTGAAAATAAAATTTTTCCATAAAATCCTTCACAAATTGACAGTATGTCTATATGAATAATTCAATATATGTGCAGTCGAAATTATTTAATATTTATCTCATTGTCTAAAAACCGATTTTTGGAATATTTAACAAAAAACTGCATTGAAAATATGAAGCGTTGAAATATCCCATGCATTTATACAAAAATTTAATTTTAATTCAAATTTGCATATTATCGTGTATCCTCCTATTAACTTCTGCAAGAGTTGAATATATTAACGTTTCAAAGCTTTTCAAGAATTCTTATCTATGACTAATATCCGGAATGATTCGTCGTATTTACGAGACGACTTAAGACGCTCGTTAGCTCGCATCGTAGTGCATACCGCATACGTAGAAACGACGAACAAGAAGAAGCCAGCGGAGCCAGTCGTAGGTATAGCACCGCGAATGGGTCTTTAATTCGTGTCGAGGGACCATCGAAGTCTCGTTCCGACGGCCGGACGTCTTTTCTCCTAGCTCGAGGGACCGCGAGCAAGAAACGCTTGCACCGGCTGGAGCAGCACTGAGTGAACGAGCGAGCGATCGTGATATAGCAAATGTTTGAAATGACTTCTAACAAGGGAAGGATCCCGACGGGTTATGTACACACGCGGATGCGGTATCTTCTCACATACATGCACATATATGCACATATGCGCACCTGTGTGCATGCTGGGTACCTTGATTGAGGGACGATGCAAAGGTCCGAAAGGCCAGCGAAAGAACTAGGTGTGGGGAGCGAGAGAGACAAAGTTGGATAGGTAGATAGGTAGATAGACAGACAGATAGTAATAGAAGGAAAGAGAAAGATGGGAGAGGAATAAAAGAATGAAGACCGGTAGATACGTTTGGCTTTTAATTGCTCTCTTCTATTTCCTTTTTGTGATTGAATGGTCCACTCGAGGATCTACCACAGACTTTGATGGTCACGTATCGTGATTAGTGTCAAGTGGTTCCTGGCACTCATTCTGTAAAGTCGCGTTTTCGGGAACGATAAATGGATGGATGGATGGATGGATGGTTGGTTGAGCTGGCAGCGCGGCGGTATTAAAAATCCTGTCGCTGGGCTTTAAAGCAAAAGCGCGACGATTTTCGCATGAGCGAACGATTCGCGTCTTATGAGCGAGCCATGTCAAAGTTCAGAAAATTCTCGATATTTCTCCCTTTGAATCTGTGAGAACGGATAAAATCGTTTCGTTATATATGACCCGGTATACTTTCACATGCAGTCGTGGTTGCAGTGAAAAATCAGGAAAATTATTCCTTTAGTTATTTTTATTCTCTGTTAAAGTTGTGGTAATGGCACAGTGACGAACAAGATCTCGGCATTTTTATTCGGTAATATTTTTATTTGTAAATTTATACGACATGTATAGTGACATAATAGCGGTACAGTACACAAATTTTAATATGTAAATTCATATGTATTAATGCATAGATGCGCAGAATTTCAAGAATGACGCACGACTCCATCTCTGCAAATTGTAAACGGAAAAAGAATTTTTCGTTGGTGAAACTATCGATTTTGCAATAAGCTATAAAGTAGTATTCTGCGACATTACATAAAACTCTAGTTACATAAATTTTTTAGAAACTACTGCATATAAGCTCAAGGTAGATACAGCAATTTTTTTCAAAGAAATGACGATCCTAATCATATCACCGAATACAAATCTTAAGTGATAAGCGGAAATATTTAATAAAGAATTACGCTCGGTGAATGTGCACAAAGCGGACGTATCCTGACCTCCTTAAATTACGCTTGATGCTGATACGGACTTTTTCCCGTTCTCTGTGACTTCATTAAATTTTGCAGTCACGGTAAAATGCACGCTACGCTTCTCTCTCTTTCTCTTTCTCTCGAAATGATCTATCTAATATGAGCAAAAGAGAGAAAGGTCGCGCTTGTTGAAGAAATATTCGAGGAGGACGAAAGTAGGAAACGAATTACGACGAAGTGGCACTACGTCGAATTGATGCGGGATGAGAGAAAACGTAATTATATGCGCAGCGTAGTCGACTCGCGTAGTTATCGGAACAGAGTATCTCTCTCTCTCTCTCTCTCTCTCTCTCTCGCTCACTCACTCATTCACTCACTCACTCACTCACTCACTCACTTACTCACTCACTCACTCTATATCTCCGCTTTTCTCTTAGTACACCCAAGTTCTGTATTATCCTGAGTCTAATCAATTGTCAGCGCGGATAAACTACCGTTTGCGATTGCGCTCGGCGGCGCGATTCGTCAATGAGAACTTTCTGGAGTTCGATTCCTTATATTCTCTCCATTCCGTTGGGGCTTCTTTAAATTTCACGACAAATCGTGACTATCTCATCTCCGGAAGGATCTCTCGGAGAGTATTGGACAGTGTTGGCTGAGGCACCGGTGCCGACACAACTGTCTGCAAAGTTAAAATTTGAACAAAAAGTCTTGAACATTCGGTAATTTAAGATCTTCGCCGGAATTAGGGATTATACTAGTAATTTGTAAGATATACTTTAGGTAAGCTTTTACATTTTAAATGGAACTTACAAATTACTGATTTAATCTCCACGTTAGTAGTGAACGCCTCGAGTTATCGCGCATTCGAAATTTGTCGCCTCTAAAATTTTAGTATTCCCAACTCAGATCTCTTATATAAAGAAAAGATATTACATATATATATATAGATTTAAAAATTGTTTTTAATTCTCCGAAACTAACGATAGTTTATTGAAGTCAATTACATTTGTTATGTTACATCTGCAAATAAAGGGACTGTGACTTTTAACGACTGTAACTGTAGCATTATAGTCGTTAAAAATTACATTAAGAACAGAATAGTCTCATAAAATTATCATTATTAAAATAAATTTAGTGTTCATACATTGTTGAAAGAAATGTGTCGAATTTAACATAAATTACATGCTCTATTCAACTTTTTGAATTAATTTAACACAAGAATACGTTAAAAGATTATTCAAATATTATTATATATAAAAGGATAAATACAAAAAAGATAATATATTGACACAGTTTGTAAATAAACCATGAAAGCATATTTTTTTTATGTAAAATTAACATTTATGATATGTTAAATTAACTCATATTTTATTCATTCATCCTAGAAACGTTTTAAAATACATTATTTTTATGTTACTTATTACTTATTCTTAAAAAAAATATATTACTCTGACACTAAGAAACGTTGAATAGCAATTTAACACAAAATCCTTAAATAACATAATCATATTATGTTAAATTAATACATGTTAATTTAATCACATTAAGTTAAATTAACTCGAATGTGTTAAAAAACTCAACACAAACGATTAACAAGGACATGAGTGGACTGTTTCCAACACAAATACACAATGTTTTTTGTACACACATTTTCTTTTTTTATAGAGTTATGTCGTTTTATAGAGTTATGTTTTTAGTTCTTTAGTATTTTTTAATCAAATTAAATAGGTTTTTTTAAAACTGAAGCACAGATTTTTGCATAACGAGTAATGCATAAAGGAGTAAATCAATCAGAGTTCTTCATTTCCACACTTACTTTTCGCTGCGGATCTTGCATAGTGCATAATATATAATGGATAACGTGTCGAAAAATTCGTAAGGATGAATTTTTAAGCGTTATACATAATGCTGACATAACGTAGCTTTATGTAATAGATGGTAGACAATAAACAGTTTCATGTTCTAGATCGACACGTGTATAGAGTTGCATCAGAAGAATCGCTGAGTGCGGATAATAAATTTTTAAAAGTTTCTAAAAAACCGCCTTTTGTAAAACAACTTGGAGGTGAGAATATAAAGCTTCATGAACAAGTTTGTGCGTTACACCTATGCGCTTGTCTTATGAATGATGCGTTATGTAAAAGTTTGTGCTTCGATCTTGATAGATTCAGAGTTAATAACAGTGTTACAAATTTTGACATCCGTAGAATTAATTATAATAAAAAGAAAATAATTCACATGCTTTTGCATATTGATCGATTTTTCATCTATTATTAAAATAATTTTGCTTAATCTTCTATTTTAAAATGCCGATTATCCCTTTTAATGCAAGTCTGACGTTGGAAAATTGAATTTAGCGCTGAATTTTGTGCCGCTCTTGTTTAATTTTAGCGAATGCCACATCGATCCTTTCATTAGATTCTGTCGTATATTCACTCTCGTTTGATGTATATTCTTTTTCTCTCTTTTTTTTTTCCAAAGCTTTATAATTTAACGGGAACAGAAATTTAACGGAGAAGAATATGACAGTATCGAAGGGATGTCAGAAGATTAAAGAATTGTTCTTCAGAATTTATGTCAGACTCATTATTGACAAGAACAGTGGAGCGTTTAAAAATGTTTAATAAAGTGAATGTATTTCTGTTTTTTTATCATAATTTTTTTAATACAGAGATAATATTTTTACCCTATTTTTATTCATAGAACATATTGTACAATATGATTCTGGGACATCTTGGATATATCACATATTACTAAATGGATATTACTACCTAATACCAGCATAACAAAATGTCAAAAATGTTGAATTGTTCGATTCGCATTGGAATCCTATGAATCCAATGGATTTATGCTGGATGAGGTTCGGTCACTCTTGAATACACAATTTCAAAATTCCGTTCACACCGAGTTCGTTCACACGGGTCTACTCGCTTGCGCTGCATAAACGCACCTCTGCGCTATGCGGAATACGCGAAGAATGAAGTGAATCGTAATCGCACGCTTCGATGCTTGCGGGAAGATTGCTTCGGCGAGAGACAGAGATAGATAGGGAAAATGCCGGTCGCGGGTTATACGGTTGCGCTTGTAGAGAGCATTACATCGTAATGCAAAATTAACGAGAGAGATTAAGTGGCCGCAAGTGAAGCGAAACGTTGTTTCCATAAACGAGAAGATATACGAGAGAGAGAGAGAGAGAGAGAGAGAGAGAGATATCTTCGATTTACTAATATCTCGAGATATCAGGTCGTTTACCTCTGCACGACATTCGTCAAATCCGACGGGGACGTCACAAATTGGAGCTGGAATAGACATGGACGAATGAGCGGCGCGGAAGTGGTGGAATCGATGAAAATACGAGTGAGAATGTAGGATTGCAGGATGAAGGAAGATCCTTACGAAGCGGGATAGTAAGAGAATTTCAGGAATTTACCGCGCAGTCCGAACTTTCCATAAATTATACTTTCAGATCGATCTTTCCCGCGTATCGAACGAGGAAGGCCGCACGTCAATTACTCGTATTCTTTTCCCATTGAAAATTACAACGAGAAAGAAAAACGGGTCGAACCTCTACTAGTCGCCTTCGGATCACGCGCCGGATTTAATCGTTTCAATATCGCTGTAAAATGTCGCTGTTTGCTAAACCGCTGTAATCATAACTGTTACACTTGCGGTAATTTACCCATTTATTTATGCCAACTACAATTCCAATAATTTATCGATACCAGGTGCCTGCACCGCTCGATAAATCTTTCCGACTGCCAATACGCGCGATTTTCGCGCTACGGCAAAATGAAATGCAAGAATCATCGTGTCTAAATCAAGAGGGTATACGAAACCCTCCCATACGTTTCTACTCGTACATGTCGTATATTTCACGTCGACGCCTTGAAATCCTTTTCCGACTATTTCGTTTGATATCGCGAATCGTATAGTACATGGCTCTCCAGCAAATTTGCCGAGCTTGAAAAGATAGCCGCAAGATCGTGGTATCGATTTTACAAAGCGTGACAAATCAGTAGGCAAGTGATGGAAATTGCAATGACAATTCACTGAAGTATGTTTTATATCTCGTTAATTCTCTCGGAAAAGTTTATACTGTAAATTTTTTACAGTTACTGAGAAAAAATATTTTAAATTTAAATTTGAATAGTGTCACCTAAGTATTTATTAAATATAAAGATATATTATTGAAATTTAGTATTTTTTTCAGGGTATCACGTTTTCATTTTTTGGCATTTTCTACTGATAAATTGAGATGAATTGATAGCCTTTTATGAGAGATAGAAATTAATTACAAATCGTATTAGAGATGCATTTGAAATGTCAGAATTTGAGGTTCGCGATAAGTTCTTGTAAAGTAAACGTAAAACGCAAATTATGACTTTAGACTTTCGAGAGTTCTTCAAGAAAGTTTCTCTAAGTGACGGCGAATATTGTGAGTAATTACGAAATTCGATTAATGTTATTTTATGATGTCACATCGTCGAGCACGACGTTGCGGGAACATCCTCTGTAATATCAGTTAGAAAGCTTTGGAGAAGAGTTACGGAAATTAACATAAAGAAAATAAAGATCAGAGTGCAAATTTCATTTCAGAAATATGAAACAATCATGTAAATAATTAATGAAATTTTATTTAAGTACCATATATTCAATCATGTGTTTAAACAATGCAGGACTCAGACGTGTAAGATATGACCCATTCAGAGAGATATGAGATAATCATAGTGTAAATAATTAATGAAATTTTATTTAAGTACTATATATTAATTACTCGATTCATCATATGTTTGAATAATGCAGAAACTCTGGCAAGAAAACGATAGAGAGATTTGTTGTTTCGGTTTAGAAAAATGATGAGGAACGTAATCATATGGTTGTTCGAAGGTTACCAAGCGGAAGGAAAGGGTCAATCCGCCGCCGCGTTTTCTTCATCAGCAACTTCAACGTTAATGCACCGAAGCTATATGCGAATGGGGATCGGTAGCGTGCAACGTAAATCTCCCATGTAAATACACATGACTGAGTTAGTTGCCCAGCCGAATGAACGGCCAGGTTCGAACAGGGTGTCTCGGGTTTTCGCACGGTCGGCATATTTCGTATTTACCCGTGCCACCCAGTAGTTTTTCAACTACCATTTCGTACGCGCAATGATTATGTACGCGGCGGATACTAAAATGCCATAATGAAGCGTAGAAAAGATCGTGAACCTTCCGTTGTCGAGAATGGTCACTAGGTCAGTCCCGATAGTTTAGACATGACGGCGTGAAATATCACGTCGGCCACGGTAATTTTTAAAGGCTCTCAGAGCCTTTACTGAAACAGCATATTGGCACAAAGGGGAGCAAAAAGGATCAAAAATAGGTCTGTGTGCCAAATGGGGCGGTTATGTCTATTCCTTTCGACACATAGACTTATATTTTTTCTTCGAAAAAGGAAGAAAGCATGCAATGCTAGAAGACCATGAGAACACACACGGTGTCTCAAAATTGGTGATAAATGGATATACGGTTATTTCCTGTGAACATCCTGAAATTTAGACCAAAAAGTCAATTTTTTTTTAGCAAAATGCTATAATTTTCGAATGAATTGAAAACGAAACTATTAGGCCGTTGAAAATTGAATTTTATTATAGAACAACTTCATATATCTTTATAAGGCCTGGTTTTTTCCTGGTTAACTGGCAGTTTAGACTTAACCTTATTTAACTTGATGATCAAAATTGATGATGAAAATTGATGATAAAAATAATGTTTTTCTAGCTATAATTAATCACTAAACTGTGATGTGATCGCTTTAAAAGTTACTGCATCATTTTAATTAACCGTATCTAGAAAAATACAATTTTTACATTATTATTAGATTAAATTTAACAAGTTAAATTTAATTAGAAAATTGAGTCAAACTATTTTAAAAGATATATTTACTTCTAAATGTAAATGTAAAATTTGCGATATCATTTGTAACTCGCGATATTGCTTTTAATGCTCCGCACTTTAATCCTCTGATTAATTCTCCGTTTTGATCGATTTCCATTTCAATCCTCCATCTCAGTATTCCGCCTCGTTCCCTAATGACTCGCAGAATCATTATTTTTCCGGTATATTACGTCGTGTCGGACGAATAGACTTCAGCTCTTCAATCTCTTCGAAATCCTCGATAGCTCAAGCGAGATGACATCCATCAGACGATGGCATTCACGCGCATTTGTCGCGAGACAATTCGGTCAGGCAAATTACGTTGTTAAATCGTTTCGGCGGTTAACCGAGCGGACCGACCAACTGATCGAAAGGGCGGAGTGCACGGGAGAGAGAGAGGTCGAATTAAGGAAATTTAGTGGCTGCCAACTTTATTAGGCGCGATCATATTAGGCAGTGTGCCGGTCGGCTCGGCAGTGATTTATTCAGTCACCTCCTCTCTCTCACCCGCGCCAGTTATATATACACACATCGCGTGGACACGATGTATGCGCGCGATACCGTACGTGCCATATGGCGAGGAACGCGGTAAATCATTCCTCGTTAACCGTGCGCAGGTCCTAAGCTTGTTATAAAGCGAAGTTCAAACTTTTTAAGTATGCAAAATCGCAGGCGAGCAAAAAGGCGTCTCGTCGCATCGCAACGCGTCGTCCGTGCTACCGATATAACTACGGCGGCGTTAAGACGCTCCTACGACGATCGGCTGCTTCTTCCTTCTCTTCTTGCGGACTTCACGAACGATACTTTGTCAAGAGCACTTTTCAGCTTCTTATTAGTCGTTCGCAAACTCTCCGCGTTACTTACGGATGTGCGTGCTAATGACGTGCCCGATAATTCGTACCCTACCGTCTGTTCGCGCCGACATTACTTTCGTCTAGTCTCTCTGTTGCTCTCTGTGCTACGAGAACGCTACGAGAACAAAAATATTTTCTGTCTGGTCGTCTAATGATATCCTATACGCTTTGTTTTCGTTCTAAATTATTTAACACAGAAAAGCGGAAAAAATAAAGAGAGTAAAGAGAAAAGAGAGTATCATTTGCGAATAAACATCAAGAAACATTTTTTAATCTGTGATATTTAAGTAGCTAGAAGTATTGCGACAGTTAAAAAATACTGTATTTTATAATAAAAGTTAGAAAATGATACTGACAATGGTTACTGACTACTATAACGTAAATAGTAATCACATTTCGCGCTGTATTATCTAACAAAGCAAAGGTGAAATAAGGTTTGCATGAAAGCACTGTCAGTATAACGCCAAAATATTTTTGGCACGTTACCAGAAAAGGGATTTCCAACGTTTACTAACACGATTTACTATTGCATTGCATTGTAAATGCTGTGGAATTTCTGTTATATGTTTACGCATCGATAGTATGAATTTTTATATGAGAAAACAAATGTACACAACTTCGTTTTCCTCTTCCCGTCTTCAATTCCATCCACGTATTTGATTATCGACTTGTCTCTCTCTCTTCAAATGCAATAACGGATGTATTTGTCTCAATGTTCCGCAGAGACAGGCTCGCTGAAAAGCCGGATCGTTCCCCAGTATTTCCCAAACCGATGAATTCAACAGTCGTTGAATCCGCTGCTGTATTTTTGATACATTGGATCATATAACTCAGCGGTTAAATCGATTAGAAAATCTCACATCAGTTTTCAACATCTGTAAACAAGAAAGGCAAGCTAATAAGCAAGCCAATTACAATATTTATTTAACAAAGAACTTATACGAAACTATTAAATAATTGAATAAGAATATTTTAAGCCATAGTTCATAAAATTGCTAAATTATATCATACATCATATTTACTAACAAAAAATTTTCGCATTACATTATTATAGAGAATATCTAATATATTTCTAATTATTAATTGTGACGTCATATTATTGGTAAAATTAAAAATAAATTTGTTTTTTTTTTTAACTATCTGCTTACTCTTCAACTTTCAAACTTCTTCAACTCCAGTTTCTTATTTATTTCTTCCGTAATTATCAATAAATGATAAAATATCGATATTATCCTCCTTCATTATTATATGTCTGTACTGCAAGTTAATTGGTGAGAAGCGGCGCCGACGAGATCCCACGATATTTTCGTCATTCCCACTGATTCATCGTTCTTTCTTCCATCGACTCACGCTTTACGGAACAGAAGAATCAGAAGAGATATCCTCCGTAGATTTGCGCACGCGCAGAAGGATGGTACAGCATCCATAATGAGCGGCAGAAAGGAGAGAACATCGATTGCAAATCTCAATGTTGAATAATCGAGATCTTTCTCGTTTGCGCCTCCTCCTTCTCGTATCTTCTCCAGTCGATATTCACCTGCTGGACAGCATACCATGGCCTATCGCCTGTAGGCTTTTCATTTTTAGTATCGGCCAAAGCGTCTGCACGCGAAGATTTGCGATTTTGTGTACATCCGCTTGCAATGTAAAATCGCAAATTTTTGCGATTGTTTAGATTAAAAAACACATACTTATCGATCTGATTTCCTTTCTTCTGATAACTTGGTTCATTTCGAAAAATATTATATGAATACATGTTTAAATTATAATAGTACAAGATATCCTTCAACGGCATCGAAAATGTCGATGATGAATTTTTTAATATTAATTTGTTTCTCGATAAAAATTATTCTTTTATCTTTCTTCACAATATTTTAATTTTTAATATTGTGATAAATTATATTTTGGATCATAATTCTTTTTAAATAAAATACTTTGAAATAAAGTATGAAGAATGAAATAAAAATTTTTCTTGTGAGAAAGTACAAAACAAATTTTAAATAAAATCTTTTCGTATTCAACTTGCAATTAGTTCTCTAGAAAAATAATGATTTTGAACTGAAAAATTAATAATATACTTTCCTTTGTAAACTATTCGATTAATATTCTTGAAAAGGAAGTTTTTTTATATAAGAAAGTTTCTTATATAAGAAACTTTATTCAACATTTTTCAATCATTTTTGTACAATCTTTACGAATAACCAAAAAGATTGCGAAAGATTAGAAAAAGATTAGAAAAGACTTTGCCGATGACAATAGAGAATAATGCCCTATCCTTTATATAATATTCCTTTAGAATTCAACATGATTAAGAGAAAAATGAGAGATGTAAGCAGATCATTTGTAAAATACAAAAGGGACTGTCGCAACTTCTTTTTGCCTATTTGTTTAGGAAATCTCCATGAAATCATAACTCCCACAAGAAAAGAGAAAACTAGTGTATCTCGCGTCGCTTAACACGGACATTTACGTTCAGAATTTACCGAGACACCCTGTATAGTTCCCTTAGAGCGCGCACAAAGAACCGTGACGGATCAAAAAGGAGCGTGTCAATTTGGAAGACGGACTCTTCTTTTCCGGTGCCCGGCATCGTCTCGCGCGGTTGTTGCGCGAGCACTGTAATTATTATGACGCCCGTACAACAGAGAATTCAGTCTCTTCCTTCTTCTCTCTCTCTCTGTCTCTCTCTCTCTCTCTCTCTCTCTCTTTCTCTCTGTACCTTTGTACAGCTAATTATCATTCGTGCACGACGCTTGACTCTACGATCTCGTCTCGACACTAACGAGTCGCGTTCTCCGCCGTAAATGGGAACGCGTTCTCCTTGCGTGTATCAAAGCGTTCCGCTGCAATTATCGAGATCATCCGTCGTCGACTAATCATCAACAGTAGCAGGGTCACCGATACCAGTAATCGGAGGAATAATTTGCCATGCCATAAATCGAGACTTACCTCTGTCTACCGTTGCATCTTCGATCGGGTGTTCAACCGCAATCCTTCTCTATAGTGATTATTCGGATAATGTTCATTCCTTACGTCTCTTTGACGTGAAAGGGTAAGATGTTTCTCCATAATACGTTTATCAATCTTCTGCAAACGTCAAGAAAACTCGGAGACTTTCTCTTTAACTAAAGATATTAGAAAATTTGATTAAACTACTGAAAATTTTCTTATTTCTTTTGTTTTCTCTTTTTGATATTAGATATTTTATTGTCAATTTCTAGCTATTAAATTCTTTTTGTGATTTGCATTAAAAACTGTAGCTTATTTGCTCCTATTATGTATAGGCATACACGTTCTTAAGAAAGTTTTAAACGTATTTATTTCCTTTTTTAAGATTGACAGTTATTGATGAGTTAAAGGATCGTTCCACTTAAAATCTAAATTAACGTCGCTGTTGGAATTGTGGAGAAAGTCATCTTCGCTCTTAGGTAGACTGTGAAGGGTAGGGTCACCAAGAATTTCCTCGCTTTTCAAAAGAAAGTCTGTACGAAATTGTGGAACAATCTGAGATAGAAATTTTTGCATCTTCAGCATCCGCTCTTTTTTTCCTGTGTGTTTTTATGCAGCACGCGCGATCGATGAACGAAAAGTTTTTCTCTATGAGCAGTTAAGAGCGACGCATAATTTATCCAAAGCGATAAGCTCCGCTGCTCGACCGCACATTATCATACAACCTTGTTATGTATGCGGAAGAATATTGCATGAAACATTCATAGATATATATGTGTGTATGTATATATATATATATATATATGCGCGAATAAACAAGCTTTTTTCCCCGTGGCTTCGCGAACAAGCGAGCTGACGAACAGACGAATCGCGCTACTCCACGAAAAACCGTAGCTGGTCGCCTCGTGCCGACGCTTGTTTTTCCACTAGAATAAAATGTATAAAGAGTTTCAGCGCGCATGATCAAAGCCGGCAAGGAAAAAGCAACCTGGAAAATACACTTTTTTAATTAAATTGCGTCGGAGCCCTTTTGAGAAAGTTAGGAGTCTCGGTGGTCTTACTCTCTATCTCTCTTTCTTGTTCTCTCTCTCTCTCTCTCTCTCTCCACTTGTCTAGTTTTATTTACCTGTATAAGTCCAACGCACTCACAGCGACGGACGGGCAGTAAATTAAATGCGCACGTTAAAGCCCAAAAAACCGAGACAGTGGCGGACAGTCAATAGGCGTTCAAAAAGAAGGTGATTGTGCGACAACTTTATAACGATCGCTGTGTTTATTGCCGACTTGACACAAAATCTCCGCTGAAATCCCATGTTATTTCAAGAGCGCTGAATATCAAATCCTCTCACGTTCGTTTCTACCGACGTTTAAGATAGCATGATATTATCCGCGGATATCTTTTCCCGATTGAAACCCCATTTCCGTTTGTCAGATCCTGAATAGTGCGCGGATTGTATTTTGAATTGTTTATCATTGACAGTTTTCTCCGCGCTTGGTGGAGCTTCGATTAAACTTGTATTTAATTTAAAAAATTATTACAAAAATTACCAATGTTCGTGCTATTAAACATTGATTAAACAATGCTCTATAGTAAACCTTTTTATCAAAATGGTTTGAAAAGAATAATAACGGAAATATAACGTAAATTACAGTAAAGGACGATTTAACTCGGCAAGTATTTAACTATTTTGCGCAAATTAATTAACAAATTAATACAATGCTTTTGCGTACCATGGCAAGCATATAAAACGGATTTATACTTTCTATATTAATTCATATATATTTTTCATTATCAGATTCCGGATTTTGCAATCGAACGGAAGACACTTGTATGGGCAAGCGGTTGAGATAATTTTATATGATAATTTTATATGATTATTTTTGTAAATATATAATAATATAATTTTGTATGATACAATCGTTTTCACAAGGAAATACGTACCGCAGTATTGTCGTTGGTTTCGGTTTGAATTGCAGTGAATTAGATTCGGAAATCGGAAATTCATGTTATCCGGCCTTTGTGCACATTTAACTGCAATCTATTGGAGAGAATCGAACAAACTTCTCTATTCGCCACTGTGTCCGTGTATATCGATGAAAGACTCTGGCATGGCTTGTCCGTGTAGTGTGTACAACACGTCGTGCGAGACAAAGACACGCGTCGCAAATTGCTCGGAGCGAAATCTACAGGAATGCGTTACAAAGTGCACGCTCGCGCGAGTACAGGGGCCGCATCAGCTGCATGCCGAGGGCGCATCTCCAATCGCCATCGCTCCGTCCTGGTAATCACGTTCAAACTCTATGAGTATAAACGAGTGCCCTTGTGGAAACGACGTGGCTTCGCTTCGCTCGTCGATGCATAACAGCTTTCTTCGCGCCGTTTCAGGTCTATCGTAACTGCTAGAATTTTTAAGCTCCGGCAAGCTTGGATCTTGACTCTGCGGCTGCACGAATGCGATCCTTATCGTTTGTTCGCGAGAATGGAACCGCGACAATTGTCACGAAGATATACACTCTCCCGCATACGCAATATCGGGTGTTGAACTTGTCAACTTTATAATGGTTTGACACTACCGTAACCGGGAACATATCAACAACTGCTTGACTTGCATACTTCTTTTTCTACAAACACGACTCTTTTACAAAATATGAAACAAGTGCATTTGTTGTATAATTACGTGGACCAATTTTGATAGATCTTAATTCTTTCAATTATTATAGCTATGAAAACTACATTTAAATTCCAAACATCCTGTTTACTGAAAAAAAATATCTGATTGAAAATGAACGAACCAGAAGATTTTGATTATATCAATCAGAATTTTGATTATTTCAACTAAAATTTTATTAATAGATTTAACCAGAAAATCCTGATTTTCAATTAGAATTCCAGTTAATTCAACCAGACATTTTTCTCAGTGTTCTAAAACTACCTTCGAATATAGAGTGCTTCGAACATAGAATGTAACCTTTGTCTTATGGCGATGGATAGGAGAAGAGTCAAGTTTTTTATCTGTAATTTAGGTACTTCATAGTACCAATCGTATAGATTGTACCAACTGCATCTAAAATTTCCATTTCAGGTCTAAATGACCCGTTGCTGAGGGTTAATGATGTACGTTATGTACTGTTATGTGTGTGTTTGTAGGGGGGTAAAATCTGTAATCTGGGTAGATATATGCGCATATGGAATATATGGAATCCTATCATCGCTACAATCTTGGAAAAGTCAATTCTTCGATTCCGTGAGATAAACCAAGACGCAGTATTTTTCACGGTCCCTGTTCTCAAGTGGAGAAAATATATGACTTACACTATTGTTTCACCCCAAACCGACGCGACGGCCCATTTATCGCATATAACTACCGCACGGTAACGGAAACTTGGGCGCGATTCACGGTAATACCTATGTCCACCCAGCGATAATAATTCATTGCTGTTACGGTCCGTATCCATCGCACGCTTTCTCGTCGTAACTCTAACCCGAAAAGCGCGAAGAGAATTGTGTGATAAAAGGGAAGAGGATTGTCTTCGTGTCGCGGTCTCGAAGAAATTAAAACTTGCTTTGCGTCGGGGGAAGGTATCAAGGATCGTCCTAAATTGTTGCACCGCCATCGAAGTTGTTGCAACCAAAGACGCCACAGAGTTTGGCGCAGCGGTCTCTCTTCGGCCAAGTACGGGTCGAGGAATGGGAAGATAAAAGAGGAAGGTGAAAGGAAGGACCACGAGCAAGAGGAAGATGGAAGAAACCCCCCGGAGGAATTTAACGCATGGATGAAGCCGTACGAGGAAAGACGTGTGTACCTGCACGCTACACGTGCATGCGTTTTCACCTGTGTGCGACCTAAAGTAAATAAGTTCTCTCTGTCTTATTCATATCGGATCTAGGGTACCTGACTCTCTTGCACTCTCTTTCTCGTTTCCCTCGTGCCTCTTATACATACACGCGTTCTTGTGCCCTAGGGGCAGGTTTTGAAACTTCTAAGCGGATTTCGTCTTGCTCGCTCGCTCGCCCACCCACTTGTCCGTCGAGGAGGGTGACGTATACGATCGTCAATCTTGCCCTGTGTAAAATTAGGCATTATTGTCCGCTACTCTGTATTGTATACCAATGCGAACAAGGAAGCACCCATATGATGGCACGCGAATGCATCCAGCTGCTTCCTTCCGTGCAGAATGCGTCGCGCTAGGAAGATGCCAGCTGAACTTTTCACCGCTTTGCGTGCCGAAAGTGAAAGCTGGACGCGCGTTTCACGGAAATTAGTATGTCTATCTCGACATTGTGATTGAACGTTCTCATTTTAAATAAGCGGGATATTGATTTGGAGATTGTAAGGTATACACCTGAAATATAACGTTTTCAACAGAATCCTGAACAGTTTGTCGCGAAAAATTCAAAGTAGAATTTATACGTAGATATACAAGGTACTAATTTGTTTTAAAATGTAAAAAAATACGTGCTTCATTTATTTTTTTAAAGTGTTACATATATAATTATTTGAAAATATGTTCAAAACTCTGAAAAATCTTAACTTTTAATTTAGAAACCGTTCAGAAAAGAAATTCAAATTTGATCTGGATCTGCGATAATTTGCGTTAAAATCTATAAATAATCTCTAGTGTGGATATTTTGTGAGGAAATTATATCACAGATTACACTGGAAAAGATTTAAGAAAAGATTTCTCCTTACATCTTCGTTTGGTACAATTTCTCTCAAGGTGGTACAGTAGTTAAAGACTCAAATTATCACGAATGTTACAATTGTATTCCTTGTTACAATTGGCCGCGAACTCCCCTACCTAGAAGCACTTAATTTCCGTAAGTGAGATCTCTTGTGCGGAGGTCATTAGTCGTACTTGTGTTAAGTTTTCACAGTCTGTCGAGTGTTTATTAAGTCCGTAACGATAACTGGCCTGTTTACACTTTACAAACCTAAATCGTTATTTCTTCCGGGTTTTCTAAAGCGAGAAACATATTTTCACTGTGCTTAACTAAAGCTATGAAAATGACACTTAACTTCTAAAGCATCTTGTTTGAAATACCAGATGCAATGCCTACGGTAATTAAAGCAAGGTTCAACAATTTTTTCTATAATTTATAGTCGAGACTTTACAGTACCAATCACGTAAATTGTACAATACAAACGTTTAAAAATGTTTGTTTCCAATCTAAATGACCCAATGCTGCGTTTGATTAAAAAAGCAGACATAATATTACATAAAGTTTCATATTATTATAATTCTCTCAAGTACATCATGCATAATTTCCAGTTTTTAAACATATAAATTAATTAACTATTAATATAAATATTTAACGAGTTAAATAGAGAAATACATATGAAACATCGCAATTTTATAACATGTATTTTTTATCTTTAATTCAGTCGGTTTGAAAATAATCTTTTTAATTGTATTAAAATATATCCGATATTAAATTTTTCTTTCTATAAATATTAAACGATTTCTTTCTATAGATAAATATTAAATCATTAAAAATATAATTGAAGATACATAATACTTATTGGATATAGTAGCTCTTAAGTATATAATAAAATTAGTAGATTTAAACTTTTAAATTTTTAGATACTTCAACGAAACCGTTCTTTCCGTGTAATGATAAACGAGTGAGAGTCATTAATTTTATTTAAAGCACGAAATATCGATGTGAACACGATAGGTAGCTTTTTTAGTCCTTGTATTTTCCGACCGCATACTCGCACTCATTGGACTAGTTCGACCATCCAAATCCTCGTACCTGATCCACAGATCGTGTAGATTAAACGTAGTCTTTAAAAAAACTACTTCAATCGTTTCTATCAATCGTTTTTTGTTCATCACATTAAATTAACACTCTTTCATTCTCTATTAACTTTTAGTCGTTCTTACAATTAATATCAGACATATTCAGAGAAGAATTATTTTTTCCTTTTCTAATTGTTTCTATCATATAATGTCATCATCTGTTGTTTAATATTAGTACAATATAATAAAAGATAACGAATGCATTTTTTAGTCAAATCTTTAATTAATACAAAAAGTCATTTTTATATAAATTTTCTTAATAAAAGGATGTTAAAAATTCTCTTTCTTTAACATCTTATACAAAATAATAAATAATCCTCTAATTTGATTTAAATTTCCCTTGAGGAAAACGAAAGACACGCAAAGTTTGTAACAGAAAGTTTAATAGCTTGTAAGAGTGCAGAGATGATCAACACATAATACGATTTTATAAAGCTGTGATACATCTTTTATTTACAGTTCTAAATAACAAATTTAATCTTTATATGAAAAGAATGATTTTGTTATTTAAAAATTTAGTTATAACAGATTGACAATAATTCGATGGATTTTGATCAAAATAAAAATCAAAGTTACGCGTGTAGAAATTTCAAGCATGATGAGCAATGCTACAAAAAATTTTAACATTTTAGCAATCAGTTTGAGCGTTTTATATAATTATTTTGATGGTCCATCAAAATCAATTTTAGATCTATATCTAATTAAATGTTTAGAAGCTTCATCAAATTGTCCTTTTCATATAGAAACCGAGTATGAGTTAATATAAAATTCGATCAATTTAACAATATGACACGTGATATCGACAATTCAAATATTTATAGACGAATTATTTACAGACGAATGAGAAGATTCGATGTCAATAAAACCCACTAATGGCTCGGAAAAATGTAAAGATGGATTTAACCTTTCTAGTGATCTTAAAAACGTATAAAACCTGAAATAGAACAATTTTCTCTCCAATATTCTCTTATATTTCTGTGATATTTTTTAGTTTATTCTTTCCACGCAACCAATGAGAATACGAATCAGATGCATTGTACTATTTTCGTACATCGACGAACTTTGCGGAACAATTGCAGTTAAATTAAAGAGAATGATATCCGTAAGCCATAATCGGCCGTTCTCACGAGTTGGCTCTCTATCCAATCTCGCCTGCTTTAAACCAGGCGTAGTGGAAACGGTTTAAGTGCAGTGGACGGTTTTCGCATGGCGATTTCGAATAGAATTCAAAGGGAATTGGAGATTTTATGCGACACACGACGTGTGTCGAGACTTCCATATGCTATATTATCCGTCAAATCTTCGTGATATCGAAAAATTCCTCAGGAAATTTTTAAACCGTTTAACGCTTAAAAAATGACGTAAAAATTCTCTTAATGAACATCCGCGATGTGATGGAATATTTTTTGCGAAATTCACTTGCAAGGAAATATTCTCGCGCACATAATATATATATATATATAGTAGTGTGTATATATATATATATATATATATATATATATATATATATACTCATATAATTAAAAACATTACAAATGTTTGCCCCATGACAAATATTAATAACCAAAGGTTAATACTTTTAAAAATGTCGATCTCACACACACAATTTGAGTGCTCGAAAAATTGCACGGTCAATCGAGCGTACGATTTGCCGTCGATTGCGATTCTCGCCGAGCGTGGAATCGAACGAATGCACTTCGTTCTGGTGCGCAGGTAGAATGGGATTCGCGCGGCGCTGCGCGATGGAGCTGGAGAGTGCGACGCGCATTGCCATTGCTTGGAGAGAATGCCTCAGCCGCGCGTCCCACAACAGTTTGCGAAAATTACTGCTGTCATTTGCCGCCGGCTTTGTTCTTAGCCGCTGGTGTGCCGGTGCACGTCCGTGCGCGTCCTCGTGTGGGTGCACCAGCGTTGCGATGTACCCCAACGCCGTATGATGGATGACGTGAACCTTGCGCAAGAATAATGGCAGCTTCGGGGGACTCGAAGCACTTCTGAATACGACGGAAAACTTTATTACCGTACCGCGACACGAATTCTCGTAGAACTAACGACGACAACGACGACGATGTCGCACATGCGAATGTGTTAACCGCAGAAGGGTCGGAGATAGACAATTTGCTTCTATTTTATTAACGACTGACCACCAAATTGTGCTAACTGCAAATTAAAGTATTATTAATTATAATTATCAGTATATTCTTGAATGAAGTAAGAAGATTATGGATAATAAATTATTGTTAGAAGAATGTATATATTTTGTAATGTATATATTTTGAAGTAAAACATGTTTATTTTATAATTGTTGTAACATGTTTATTTTAATGTATTGTTACATATAAATATAATTAGAATTATACATATAACGCAATAATCTTCTCCACGGTAATAAAATGTTTTTATTATTAATTGTTTAATTAAAATTTAATATTGGACAATGTTTCAAATGTTAAGTGTAGAATATCCTGCTATTAACAAAAAACAGTTATGTTGAATAAATTGTTTATGTTATTTTCGAAATAACAAGAACAACAGGTGGATATAGTATCTGATTTAACACTATAATCATTTCAGTTGAGAAGAGAAGCGAATAAATGGATTTCATTATTTTACGTTGTTAGCATATTTATTATCTATATATGTGTATAACGTGTATCGCGTACCAGCTCTCGAAATATGTAATCTTAATGTAGCATTATCCGGCTTTAAATGAATATTAAACGTTGCTGTTGGTCGAAAATGAAATAATGGAATTTGTTCACTCGATTTAGCGCAAATAATATCGTAATAAGCAAGGCAAAGCGTTGTACGAATCAATTTTATAGTGAAAAATACGAACAAAAACCTAATCAATAACTATATTCAAAGAAACGGTAAACAAGTTTCGAAATTCTTCCATCATCGATATTCGAAATATCGTGTATTCTTGTAAAATTGTATAAAATTAACCTCGAGATATATCCGACGTAATTTTTTATATGTGAAATTAGATTTCCATGGCAGAGTTTGGATGCTTTTTTTTTTTTTCGTGGAAAAGATTAAAACTATCTGTGCTCTATCGGACCATTTCTAACAAATGTTATTTCTCCTTTGAGAAACATTATTTTATGTATGACATTAGTCTATGCATACATCTCCATATGCATGTGCGCTATATAGCTATATCATACATAAAAGTAGATTATGTACAAAGGAAGATGTGGAAATTAGCTCTTTCGTTACAGTGAAGATTAAAAAAAGAAGAAGAAATTATATTTTCTTTGAGCATTATGTATATCATGTGAAATTATCATAATTGTTTTGCATGTAATTAATTTTTCTTTTAATTATCTTATTAATGTTTTTTAATTTTTATCTTTCTGTATATTTTATCAAGACAATTTTATTAAGAGATAGATCTTTTAGTAATAAAAAATACTTAATATCAGTAATAATTTTGTAAAACATTTTATTTTTTAATTGTGATCTTTTGCGATTTTATATGATAATACAATAATTATTTCATGTATATAACGTTCTTTGAATAAACAGTAAATATAACAAAGGGAATGTAAGGCCATTATTATCAATTTTAACATTTTTTTGCTTTCATTACTGAATAATTATTATACAAAATTCTGTTTTTGTACAATTAATTTTACTAATAATTATTGTCATAATTATCTTATCTAAATGATTTTCTGTGTAATTTCAAATTTCCAACGTACAGTAAACCGTAAACCAAATCCAGTTCAGTTCGTATCATTAATGAGAATGTGTGGTCTCATACCATCTAAACAATCCCAAGTATTACGTTGTATTATCTTTGTTTTCCTTGGCAACATACGGTAGGTTACGATATTCCTCGCCATGTCCAAACGGTGCAGCTGTCTTCGATAATGATGTAACAAAATTTCTGCATAGGTCCGGTGCGCGCAACGGGGGTCACGGTGCGTTGCACCCGCACGCACACGCGCCCGTACTTCCCTGTTGCCTCGATAGTATTGTGAACGAGTATCTGCTCGAAGCAATTTCCTATCTGCCTTCCTGTGCCCCTCTCTATCTCCTCCTTCCCCCCTGCGCCGTTTCTCTCAAGCGTTCCGTTCCCCGTATGCGACCACCGATATCGTCCGTTAGTCCTGATCAGCTATGTGTTTCGACTTAATTGCTTCTCGTGGAATATTATCATCGCCGTTATGAAATATGAACCTTCGGTGTGCAATGAACTTTTCAATTTCATTAGAGCGAGGTATCTCGTTAGTATATTACATAATTAAATTTTTTTTAAAGATTTTTTTACGCGTGAAATGAAGACAGCATCGATAAATTTTGGACTTTGAGGAGGGATTATAAATATATTCAGAGACACATGAATTTTATTCAAATAAATTGCAATATATTAATATTAATTATTTGATTTATTTGTTTTGTATATATAACATAGTATTTACTTATGTGGATAGTATTGTTCGAATAAAAGCTGACATTTTGTAACTTCGGATCTCTGTTCTGTACATTTAATTATTTGCAGTCTTCGTTTTAATCTATTGAAAACTCCCAGAACTTTTTGATTAAAAGGGAGCTCCTCTATCAATTACAACAAAATTCTAAAAATAGGACGTCAACTTCGCAAAGGTGTTAAAGTTGAAATGTAAGAGCATTGCACGAGTTGCAAATTGCATTAGTGATTTGCAGACACAGTTCGGTTTAGCAGGGAGTACCGCGAATATGGCGCGAAAGAGGGAAAGCGTGTCAACGCCATGGGGAGCATTTTATCGATTTATCCATTATCCGTTGAGTGATCTAACACGACGTCCGTCCATTCGTTAGCGCGGCACAACCTTCGCGATTAATTCCGATATCTCGCCTGACAAAACCAGCTTCAATTAAAAGCTGTCGCTGGCGTTTTAGTTGCGCCACGCGGTTGCCTGAAAATTCTGTTACACGTACCCGTTACATACAGTTAGCAACTGTTCATGTATGGGGTTTCTGAAAAGTTTACAGACTGAAGAAATGTTAGAAAAGATTAACTAAATAAACCATGAAAGAATATTGGACATTTATATTTTTTTCGAATAATTGTATTTGTAACGTTATCAATATGATTTTATACGATGCAAATTTTTCTAAATGTTTTTTTAAATACGAAAAACTTTGGAATTTTTCTTTTTTCTACGTTTTTATATTAAAGAATTTTTCATCTTATTTACTGTACAATGTTGTAGAAAAAATTTTTTGAATTAATTATTATTAAAGTTATTATTGTTTAGTATAATCGGGTATAGTAAAAAAATATTGATATTTATTATTTAGTTATATCAATTTTGATATTTTTTCTTTTTATTTCTATCTTTTTTTTCCGTTATTTTGTTTTTACAAATACGATGATTGAAAAATAAAACTAAAAACTAACTAATAAAACTATAAAACCTACATTAATAATATTATTAAAAATATATATATATAAATTCTAATATTCGACATTTTACAATATTTCCATCCCGCGAATATTTTTTTGCAACCCCAATAATTTCTAATTCTTTGAAACAAATGAATGCACACGTAATGGTAAAAGTGGTTGTATATCATTGCTGTAATTCAAAGCGGTGCATGTTGCAAAGTCCGAATGTACCACTCACAACGCTGAATCTTTCATCTTCCGCACACGCGTACAATGGGTACGTGAAGCGCGAAACATTTTTATTTCTTTCTCGCGTGTCGTTTGCAGTCTCGCGCGCGTCGGCGCCAGTATCAGATTAGTAATTGCGAATCGCGGGGGTCGCTATCGGTACATCTATGTTAGGATCTATCAAGCGCGAAATTAAGAATTCACGGGGCACAGGAGCTCGAGGCGTGAAATAATTTAGCGTTATATCGATGCGTTACACTGGTGTTACGTCGCGCCATCAACGGCGCCGCACGTATTTGAAAACAGGTGTGTTACATCGGTAATCGCGTATACAGCATTCGTACAGAACGTATACGCGTCTCTCTCTCCCTTTTATTATCTCTCTCCTTCTCCTCTCTCTATCTCTACACCTATTCGACGGACGATCGATAAACTAGGCGGACAGAATCACCAAGTTCGCACTATTCTCTGTCCGTTCTGTGTGCGTGAAGCGAACTACGCGAAACCTAATGTTCCTCTTACGCGATTCGACCTGCCAACACTACATGATATTTGTAACGAAGCGAGGAAGGGTTCTGCCACATACAACACTCGCATTTACAACCTTATCCCCTATTCAGCTGGACCCTTCAGCGAACAGGAATAAAAAAAACCAAATCGAAGTTACGAGCTATTTATGAGCTTCCTGTGAACTAGAAAATTTAGGCCTGTCAGTTTCTTTTTTTTTTGTGGAAGTCTAAACATTTTCGTCTTTATTCGACTATAAAAAGATTTGGATAACTTTCGAGGCTGGTAAAAAAAATCTTAATTTTAAGGTACGTTTTTTTAGTTTCACGTGATCTGAATGAGAACCACAACAACTTTTCGTAGGCTAATAAAAAATGGCTATTGCTATACAAAATGTTGAAAATAATTCGTAATACAA
The DNA here is from genome assembly GCF_000143395.1 of Atta cephalotes. NCBI lineage: Eukaryota > Metazoa > Arthropoda > Insecta > Hymenoptera > Formicidae > Atta > Atta cephalotes. The sequence continues at coordinate 1,440,094 of NW_012130107.1, read as the reverse complement.
GATTTAAAAGGTAATATAAATAAAAAATATATAAATATACTAAATTGAGTAAAAAATGTTTTATTAATATAATGGAAAAATACTTATTTTTATGAAAATTATAAACAATTTTTAATTATAGTATAAAAATGTTAAAATGGTTTATTTTTATTATATGCGTATTACAATATTAATATATTACAATGCTACTACATTACATTACATGCATATGAAAACGTACAAAGAATATTAAAAATATTTTTATATTCTATGTTTTTTCAACAAATTTAATTGTCAGCCTTATATAGAAATATTAAAATAAAACATATGTATGTGCTGTTGTATATAGAAATAGCCAGAGGCTCTTAGCAACAGCGAGATGTATAAATATTCATATTTAGGAATGCGTATAGGTGCAAAATTAGATAACGAGAATTAAAATGTCATAAGCATATATTGGCACGTGCCATTAGAATAACCATAAAAAAATTGAAGAGCAAATAAATCAGTCCCGCAAAGATGATTGATCTGCATAGTCATTTAGGCAAACCCATAGACCCGAGCTCATCATACTATACAGGCAGCACATACACATATATATATATATATATATACACACACACACACACACACATATATATGTACATTACGAATGTAGTATGTGAATGAAGAAACGAAAAATAATCTAAACTAAGAAAGAAACAATTAAAATAGATTACAGTTTTAAATATTAAATTTTTATGAAATCAAAAATATTATAAAAACTTAAAAATCAAATAAATTTAATATATCCTTTTAGTACATAGATAAATATTGTTTTATAAACTGTGATAGTTAAACAAATTATTATTTAAAACATAAATTACAAACAATTCTTTAACGCTCGTATAACTTTCAAACAAATTAATAAATGATAACTCAGATCAACAATTAAACGAGTTATAATTAGATGTGTGACAATGCAAAATTTATTATTTCACAATATAATTTTCCATCGATACGTTTCGACTATACTTACAATTAGTCCTTATCAGTCGCAGAAATATAATTACCCCATGTATTATAACAAAAATTAAATTAACATATTATATTTAAAGGATCATCTCAATTTCGATTTTCAATAGTCAATATAAATGCAACCATATTTTAAATATGTTAATTTAATTTTTGATATATGAGGTAATTATATTTCTGCGACTGGATAAGGACTTAAGTATAGTCGAATCGTATCGGTGGAAAATTATATTGTGAAATAATAAATTTTCCATTGTCACACATCTAATATTATAGCTCGTTTAATTGTTGACCTGAATTACTATTTATTAAATTATTATTTCTTATGAAAAGGAATAATATTCCATTTATTTATATGCCGCCACAGATAAAATATTTGATACTAAATAAGCCATTTTTCCACAAAGTAGATATTCATATGCTGTACCTGCATTCATATTTGACAAAATACATTCATTAAGAAATTGCCAATATTAGAAAATTGCGCACATCATTGCATTTAACTTACATAATTTTAGAATTGCAAAACATATTATTGAAAAAAATATACAATTTTAAATAATTATAAACTGTTTCTACAGGAAGAAAGTTGTTTTAAATTTATTTTGAATTTTTTCGACTGATAATTTGCAGGTCTAAAATTTTGCAAGAAAAAGCATAAGGCCGAATCCTTTTTTCCTTAGAAATCGAGTACCGCTAACCTACCTGTGTTAAAAAAGTCCTAAAATACGAAAAATACGAGCCCTATTTTTAAGAACGTCTAAAAGAAATTTTTCTAACATTTTATGTGAGGTCTGCTGTAAATCAATCTCTGGCAATATATCAAACGAATACGTTAAATCTTTTTGTAAAGTTTGGAAGCTTAGTTAGCTTTATTATATAGATTTCTTCTGAATGAATTTTTACAAGTTTATCCGAAAAATAATATCGAAATATATCGAAAACGCTAATGCTATCTAAATAAATAATAAAAACTCTCTAATTGAATATTAACTCTATAAGCGTTGAATAAAATTAGCTCATACAGTTTATCTAAGATTAAACAATTCAGGCTTCTTAAGAGTAAGACAATAGAAGAGTAGTGTCGTACAGAAATGTATGTACGATGTATACTCCGAATTATCCATATTTAGTATTATCCTATTTGCAGATTATCTGTTCCATGTTATGGTAAATTGCTAATGACTAATGACGAAGATGAGAAATAACGTGCTCGGACAAAATGATTCATTATCGAGTCCCAGAGGTAAACGAAAATCGCAAATTATTTACGTGAACGTATTAAACATCCACTCGTAAGCATCGCTGGGCGTGTATTTATGCATATCACGAATAAATTACAGTTATACAGTAATGTTTGTTTGTGCCTCAATAAAGTACGGTATGTGCTTTGGATTGCCCGCGTTTCTCGATTATCCGTGCCAACCCCATTCTCAATTGCCCTGAATAATGAAGAGCATAATGTACATATGTTTCTGCAATGTAAACAAATCATGTTTTTATTACATTCATCTGATTAAAATGTTTTATACAGTTAAGTTCAAAAAATCGATACAATCAAATCCTATTTCATAAATATCAGATTGTTTATTTGATATTTTCGATGAATTCTATCAATACTTCTTTTTCACTGCATTAGAAACATAATCGAATCAAATTTATTCCTTGAATAAAATTCTAAATTATGTATTATATTTTCTGTCGGCAGGACATGATATTTTATTTCTGTTACATAAAATTTGCATAGATATATAAGAATATTTCTTTGGATAGAAGATAAATTTATTTCAGTACTGAACAATAGTATATGTATAGAAAAGTTCGTAATATAGATGAATAAATAGACGAATGTCATTCAAGAAATATGAAAAAAATAAAAGAAGCAGATGTTCTTTCTATCATAAAAAAATGCCTACAAAAATATATAAACTTTGATTTATTTTTTCATTATTTGTTATCGATTTTTTTAAATAATACTCAATATTTCAGTACTTATTGAGAAACCTCTTCTCTAGCAAAGAAAAAGGGGAAAAAAAATCACGCGACAAAAATAGCACAAGATAAATTCCCGTATAAACTTGTCCGTTCGGTAAAATTCTAAAAAAGTAATGTGCGCGTGTGTGCGTGTGTACTTTTACTCGTATGTGACACGTACGAGGAGGACTGTCGAATAAACCTCTGCGAGAAATCCTTAGGGAGCATGGGGCCGTTATCAGTGTAAGCTACGGACTCGACCATTCGAGGCAAGATCGTGGAAAAAGAGCGGTGGCGCAGGGTCGTCAGAAAGGGGATGGTTTTTCTACGAGAGAAAAAACTAGAGTGGAGTGACCGTAGCTCCGGGAATACACCCGGTTCGAAGATGTTCGCCGACGGTTAGAGAGACACGGTATATGAGAACTTTGCTACTTTCGGTAGCACGCGCAGCCACAGTTCTATTCACTTTTCTCATTAAGCAAATCTCAGAAGGAGGAAACGAGCTCGCGAGTAGAACTTTCGGTGATAAGCCCGAAGGAAAGCGGAAGCTGCGCCTTCGTCTTCTTTACATCGAGTTGTTTAATTCCTTCCTTCGAAAGTCGGCGCTTTCCTATGCTCTTCTCTCCTTCTTCCTCCTCCCCCCCCCCCTCCCTCCCCTCTCTTCTTGTCTTGTATTAACACGATGCTTTTAAACGCCGAAGCAGACCATCGTCGTCTTACTCGGGAATCTCTATATTACGTAGGCTAGTACCGCGTTACCTATGCCGCGACTTATAAATAAGAATGAACGTATTAGTATGCGTACAATATAACGGAGTGGAATCAGCAATATCTTCTCCATGTATGCTTCTTATCGATTCGCTGTTCTCGGGTGTCGTTGAATTCCGAATTCCGCGTCGATCTCTTCACGCGCGCAGAAAACAGACTAGAGCGTAATTAAATGCGGAAATATAATGTCTGCTTTTTTATCTGCTTTCACGTTCATTAATATGAAAAAGAATGGAAATCATATATTTCCTATTTCTTCTTTGTGTGCATGTACGTAGAATATATTTCCTGGTAGAAATTTCATGCATTTTTTAGACAGTTATATTAACTCTGTGTAATATATTCAGTAACTCTAGTAACTGAAAAATAAAATTACTTATAATTGGGATGAATCCCAATGAAGATGTAACGCTTTATCTGTTTATTGCACACAAAAGATGTATAAAATCCAAACCCATTTACTGAACAAAAACAGAACAATAAATGTACTATATGCAGTATTTTATAATTAATAATAATCTATTAATACTAGACAATAAGAAAGGTATCTGTGCAAATTGCACATATTTTTAGCAAGAAAACTGCTTCAGCCACTGAATAAAATTCTATCAAATTTTTATTCATTTCCTATGCAGTACACTGTTAAATATTGAACGAGCAGTGGTAAGCCAATCTCTTGAATTAAATGACATTTTATTATTCTTAACTTCCATGTATGTCAAAACATAAATCAACTCATTTCTGTGGTTGCTTTCAAAGTAAACAACGTTAATATTAACATACATAATGAACTTAGTAAATAATAAACTAAATTTGAGTTAAATTTAATATATTTCTTTGAATTAAATTATTTAATTCCATTGCTTTAGTTAAATTAATGATAAATTGAGTAAAAGCAGTGGCGATCTTTAGAAATGATTAAAAATCACTCAAATTAGGTTAATTATGAATTTAACAATGTTTTGTTACAATACAATAATACTAGATAGTAACTAGATAGATGTCTAAGAAAACTGTATAATATATATTTCTATTAGGATTATGCATTAGTAGATTTATGAGAAAAAGTTTATGCACATAAAATCTTCAAGACTTTAGAATTACATTCTAGGATATCAGAGCAAGGATTGTTCTAAAAGTGTTGTAATTTTTAAGATTATGATCCCTGCAGCTTCTAGTAGGTTAGACCTCGTTTTTTTTTTAGACCTCGATTTTTCTCCTCACTAACTTCTGCTTCTTGCACTATGACTTTTCGGTGCTTCGCACGTTTCGCTCGCGCGAAATCCCGTCACGAGCTTTGCGGTGAGCAAACCGAACGGTATCGATTTCAGTTTTACGTGGAGTAGAGCGTATAGCGGCGGACGCCGACCTCTCAATCGCGCTTCGGCCGATTTCAATCGAGTCGATCTGAACCACTGATTAAAACGATCGTAGGCATGCCGACTGGTCAGAGAGTGTATGTATCGGTGGATTTGGATGTATCTCGGCGAGCCAACTATCTCGTCAATGAGATAAAGCTCGAATGGATTAAAGGAAGAGCCGTCGTGCGAGTGCAGTGCTATCCGGTGAGGTGGTGGCTGAGAGCATCAGGGGGAATGGTAGGAAAAGGGAAGATAATAGGAGGAAAGGGGATGAGTGCAGGAATCCGACTCGCGAATGCGTTTATCTCGATCCACCGAGGTCGCGTTACATGTTCGCCACTGAGAAGCATTTCATCAACGTCATTCGCCCGCAGCCTTTCTCATCCCCCTTCTATCGTTCTCTTTCCCACTTCCCTTCCGTTCCTTTTCACCTTTTGTTTCCATTTCTTCTCCCACTTGCTCGTTATCTCGCTCTTTCACTCTTTCTCTCTGTTTTTTGTTTCGTATCTTTCTTTCTTCGCATCTCTGCCCCTCCTCTCTCTCTCTCTCTCTCTCTCTCTCTCTTCTTCTTCTTCTTCTTCTTCTTACTTCTTCTTCTTTCTTACTTACTTACTTCTTCTTCTTACTTCTTACTTCTTTCTTTCCGTTTTCCTTTTCTTT
>NW_012130107.1:1418540-1434318 GCF_000143395.1 Atta cephalotes | reverse complement strand
TTTCTTCTTCTTTCTTCCTACCTTCTCTCGTTCTTCTTCTCTCTTCTTCTCTTCTTCTCTCTTTTGTTTTTTCGGTTTTACGTTACTTTCTTTTCTTTCTTCCCTACTCTCTCCTCCTCTCTCTCTCTCTCTCTCTCTCTCTCTCTCTCTATTTCTCTTATTCTTGATTCGTATTCTCTTCCTTTATAGACCTTCTCTCTATACGATTTTGTTTCCCTTCCGTTCTCTTTTTGTTTTGACAACGACGAACGGAGTGCGAATATTTCCTCGCCTTTGCCTCAGTGGGTTTGGTATCGAAGCGGACGTGTTTCGTTTAAACGAGAGACGGTAGGTAGAAACGACGATGCTGTCGACGAAGCTGTCTGTGGCGATTCGTCGTCGTCTCGAAAACGAACATGGTACATCCTGCCGAGCGGACAAATGTGTGCGCTTCTCTAGGGTCTTCGGGTATCATAAATAATACTCATCGGTTTTTATAGCGTGCCATTATAACTCAACGACAAGTCATTGAACACAGAGAAACAATCGTCTCTTAACTCATTCTTTTAAATTATTATGACCGAAGAGAGTGGAGTTAAACTGTGGAGTCGACTGAATATGACGACTGAATGTGATAACAGTGCGATATTTTTAACGGCTGGAAAATTTTTTAATTCTTTTTTAACAATTAAAATTATCCCTATTTTTGTGATTTTACTTTATACATATATTTTTACATCTCTTTTTACATAATTCAAAAACAGAAAAATATTTTTTAAATAATGTTAATTTAAAGTTAAGTATTTTAATCTGAAAGTTTTTAGTGTTATAATTCATAAGATTACAAGTTGAACAAATTTGATAAACAATGTATTCCTTTTTTTAGCGTCTTATTAGGGAAATTAATTTCAAATTAGTCATATTCAATTCACAAATTAGTCATAATCAATTTCGCTTCAAATTAGTCATAGAAATTGTAATTAAAACTATATCCGGTGATACCGGTGAGACCTTGTGCGAAATTTGTATGCTTCGCGTGTTCTTGAGTTATGTTGCGATAAAATCGCACACATGGGCGCAATTTTTTCGGAAGTCGGCGAAAGAAATTTACTTGTGCCGGTGAATGCGCAACCGTTTTTTCTGCGATCTTTACTGGAGATAAATCCAGCTCACACGAGTTCCGCTTGTCTATCGGGGAAGATCATCGCATTCAGCGTGGGCACAAGATGAGAGTCGGCCTGCCGCATTTAACGCTAAATGGGCGATGAGAATGTCGACTGATGAAGCATTTGCGTTTGGCGTTTTTTCGCACGGGTAAGGAGATTTGGCACGATTATACCTGAAAGAATTGTTGGAAAGCTGACACCCGCGTCGGACCGATTTTTCTACCCGCATACACGTTACTCTTTGTCCGAAGAAAGTGAGAACCAAAGTATATAATGCAAACATTACACATTCGCATTATATATTTTTATACAAAATAGTAATTGAAAGAAGTAATATTTATTATACATATAAATTTTCGATATATATTATGTACATATTTTTACTAATTTATTATAATTCTTTTTTTTTTTTACGTATTTTTATCTAAATTATTAGCTGTTATTAATTATTATTATTAGCTAAATTGAGTGTATCAGTGATACACTTACGTTTACAGGAACTCTCGTTTATTTTATCTTTTAAACATATCAGAAGCATTACTATTCTCTCCCGAATTGTTCTGTACAACGCAAGACTATGCTTCGCGTATTAAAGCGAGTCTGTTTCCGGTGCTAACACTGAGAGCCTGTCCACGTGTATCGCGAAGCGTGTAATACAATCGCGATAATTTGCCGTGTAGTACAATTATTGCGGAATTAACCGCGTCTCAAGGGCGCGGCTTTGCTGACTTACGTTATGCGGCAGTGCGATTATTACGACATTAATTTCATTTTATGCTTCCTGTTGCAGGTCCAAAGACGCGGAATAATTCGGAACAACTCGCTTCACCTCGCCTCGTTTCTTGCAGAAAACAATCTTCCGTTATTAGACGACTGCAATAAGCGTAATCGCCGGCTTGAAAGTAACGTGAGTATCAAGTATACTAGATCGTCATTCCCTCTTGCTATATTCGCAGATTCTACCGATCTCGTGACGATCGTTTTTGAAGCGTGTTTTCGTTCCATACCACTTTCACAGAGAGAAAATTTCTCATGGAATTCTATTTTCCTCTTTTCTGTTATTGTACCCTTTTACCTGGTCCGTTCAATGTTAGTTTTTCGCATTGACAGTGGATATAGAATATGGTGTGCTTCAAGAAAGAGAACCTGAAATAGGATTATTCAGACTGACTTGCTTACCCAAGTAGCACGAGAGTTCAAACAGCATCTTCTAAACTGTTCGTCTGATTTCTGTTGTCTTGATAGTCGGCATTATTTTGATGGGTGGTTTTACTTATATTACTATGCGCGCAAAGCTCATAATTATGATTTATACTCTTTCTCCGCTATCTACTCTGCAAACATCCTGCAGTTTATACATAATAGCACGAGTTGTAATATACCGTTGCGGTGAGATGGTACTCGACATTACTTCTGTGTCTATCATCTATCACGGTACGCTGCACACGAACCAATTAATCTTAATTGTACATTGGTATTGTACAAGAATGTGTTTGAGAAGGAACAATTACTTGTTTTCGCGAACAGAGTGCTATTATCCTTTTTTTTCACGTAATACAAACTAATACAAACGCAATTCTGTATTTAAGAATAAATGTACGTACAAAAATTACGGCGAGTACTGAGACGACTTCTGTTTCGATATCGAAATGCGCCAACCAAAGTTAAATTTTTCAAGCCACTTGTGCGAACGCGATTTGCCTCTCCATTGGCACAATTTTCGCAATACACTTCTGAATACTCGCCATCGTTTACGCCCGAACTGGTCGAGCTTTTCATCGAAACAGAATAGTAGTCGACATGAAAGGGCAAAAGAGACGGAAAGAGGGAAAAAGAAAGAATAAATGGAGAGGCAGCCTGTATGTTATCGAACGAATACGTCGATGTGTCGAGGCAAAATCGACATTCCAACTACTACGCGTGAATTTTTATATACGCCAGACGGAAATTTGGGATAGTCGGTCTTACGGAGGTTCCGGGAAAAATAAAAATTTGAATGACAGCACGTGCTTTGCGAAATAAATCTTGCTTTGTTCTAAGAAAATTAAGGAAAAAATAATGAAGTACATATTGCGAATGTTATTAGAACCGAAGGGCATGAAAGATTAAAGAGGAAGCAGTCTCATTATCAAGAAATTGCGCTGAAAGTTTGAAACTATCAGGTATCCGAACTGTTGCTAATGGCATGTGTTTCTAATCACTAGGAGTGCGCCGAGCAACAGAAATTTTCGAGAGAAGAGATCCGACATTTGAGTCTCTTCGTATCGGGAAATTGAATTTAATTTTAGTCCAGCTGATTGCTCAGAATTATTTTCGATTACTCTGAATTTTCGAGTGCGATATCTCGGTTTATCCGAATCTAGTATACCGATAGCAATCGTTTAAACTTCTATATTTCGCTATATTTTCTGATTATTTTTTGTTTAACTTCAATATATAATAAATTTCCATTTTGCATCAAGATTACTCATCCAGCATAGCCGGGGGTATCATTAGCCCCTTGTAGAATCGAATAGAGTCCCAAAAGATAACCAGGTTCTTGACCTGTGTTCATAAAAGGATAAAAATTTTAAACCGCATTTTCAAACCTGACGGGTTCATATATGTTAGTAATTTGAATCTTTAAGATGCCGTCAAAAAAATTAGGTAATTAAGATGGCTGCCTGCCGCTGCCTCTCCCGTCGTACACACCCCATTCGTTGCTGCACTCTCTCCTTGATCTTTCGCTTCTTTGGTCGAGACGAGGTTTTTACTGCGTTGGATGTTGCAACCACTATGATATTGCATGCTGACAGAATTTTGATGCCGTACGAGCCATATATGGATATCTGCTAGTGCCTATTTCATGATTCTTAATTCTCAGCGAGGTCGCCCCGAAACTACTTACCGTCGAAAAACGTTACCGTAACGAATAACGAAACGTAAAAAAAGATAAAATCATTTTTTTTAAGTGGAAAATCATATAGATCCCATTGTATCGAAAATGGAGCAAAATTTATGATACACGCAGAAGGCTAGACTGTTTGGTAGTATTCAGCTTTGGGAGTATTCAGCTCGAGACGCTTTTGAACAAACAAACCTTTCTTCGGGTCAGTTTCAAACAGGGAAACCATTTTTCAAACAGAACTGTATTGACTGCTGAACTCTTATGCTGTCCGCCTATAGTGTAGCTATTGTCAAAAATGCAATAGCTCGTCATTCATAAGTAGCAAAAAATATCAAGTTTAAATCTGTCTCGTATTTAGAATTAATTGTATTTTATGAATTATTTTATTAAACTTACATGCCTTAATTAAACATCTTATGTTTGGCGCTTTTAAGTTTGCATGACAAACTGTTGTTTCGAAGTTGTTAATCTTTAAACACGGGTATCAATGGGGATATTCAAATTATGCAACAAAGCCGTATAGTGTAAAATTAAGCTAGAACGTTTAACTAGATTTCACTTTAATATAACTTTTAACTTGAGAATTAATTATACAACGTTGTTATATATTTGAAAGAATAATAAGAATATAGAATAGAAATAAATCAAAATTACATTAAAGCAAAAAACTTTATTAAGCAAAAAACATTCCTTAATTAGATAAAGAATCCAGAACTTAAAGGATGATCGTTTAATTTTGAAATATTCTATATAAAACTCTCAGATTCTTATTTCTTTTTATCTGACATCGTCAGAAGACTGAAGAAACTTATTTTCGTTATCGTAACGAAATAAGAACGCTGGTTTCTTCGTCATTATAGCTGCAATTAAGACAAGGAAATTACTTCAATTTGATATAAATGTTCGTGGAACGATGTTATCGTTAAGAATTTTGAAAGAATCGGACTTCATTAAGATAACTTTCTTTCAAAGATAATTTTTCTTTTTAAAATGTCAGATAAAGAAGCGTAAGAAGAGAAAATGAAACGTACGTACAATGCCCCCGAAATTACCATTACGGTTTTTAAGTGAAGTAAATAGTGATTTTGGATTCGAGAATCTCGAGATTAAAAATCTCGGGCACTTCGCCGGGAGTGTTCGTGGTCCAGGCAAATACCGGTATCGAACAAAAATGTCGAGAAGGGAGCGACGTATCAAGCCGACGGCGAGATCAAGAAAGAGCGCGTCTCATACTACCGCAATAACTGGCGTGATTCCAATAGACAAAGTGAGCAGGGTGGCAAGAAGGGCGAAATAGAGACGCGGACACAACACCCGAAAACGAATCCAGTCATTCTCGAAATAGGCACCTGGAATGCCGGTCCTCAACAAGAGCTATTCCTTCTATCAGACTTCGCGTTCCATGTCATCCGTTCTGTCTCTCTCCTTCTTTCTCGCTATGCCTGTAATCTGTTTCGATTCTTGACTGCGCATGCCATTATCCTCGGCTATCATTAACCCCCTCAACTGCTGTAGTCGAATTTGGATAACGCAATCGATTGGTGGGTTCTAATAAAGAAATGAAGCTATATTTATGTTAATGGATCGGCGAGCTACTTAGACCTTGACTCCATAGCGATAAGAAAGACTGCATGAATGCTCCGTAAAATTATAAAGAAATCAGAGATGCGATTCGTTTTGCATTCTTCTCAAATACCTTATCAAATATTCACAATAAGGACTGCTTTGATCTTTCTATAATTGCTCAAAATTAAAATTCGTTATCGCGCAATCATTTTTTAAACAAATTTCTTTTTTTTATATATTAATATAAAATTATTTATTATCGATATATTAATATTTATATTTATACTAGGTATATGCCTAATAAGCTCTCTTTTGGTATAAATTTTCGTGAAAGTCCTTAGAATATTATCTTATTCCCGTTTTTTAGATAGAAAAAATATCTGCGATGTAGTATTTGAAATTAAAAGGAGTTCCACCATCAGCCTTCTATGTCGTTTCGCGTAATCATTTTCGCGCGCATCACTTTGTTCCTGGGAACAAGCAAATATCACGCGGCGGTACGATTGCTCCTTTCCACCCACACCTCTCCACAGCTATGAAGTTGAAAAGACCATTCGTGCGATCTCGGAAGGCATACCGAGATAGAACGGAATGGCGGGCGATGGCAAAGGAGGCGAAGCAGTGGAGATGGAGGCCACCGAGAAAGATACCGATGGCATTTAGTAGCTTCGCTCGGAACGTTTTAGATAATGACTGGGTGGATTACTAGGTCTAGACGAGGAAAGGAGGGAAGGCCTTTTTTCCTCTCGTTCGATTCCGCCGTTGCCGTTGCTCGGGTGAATCGAAACGAGGAGTGGAAACTGGACGCCAGAAGATCGGAGAATGAATAGAGACGTTGAAAGATCGACTGAAAAGACTAGTAGGAAGAAACGAAGATGAAGGTGGTCAGTCGCCATTCTGACGATAGCGAGCTTTCATTCCGAGGCATTATTCACATCGTTTGCCAGACAAACGAACGAGGTGGAAAATTCGCCGGAGCGAGAAACATTGCGTTTTCGAGTGCGTCGTCGAAAAAAGAGGAATCCGTGATGTGTGTTGCCATCCCTTCGCCACCCCGTTCCAACTTCCAACGTATAGTGACGGGTACTGCACCGCGCCGGTTCGTTTGGTAGCCTCGATTTTTGTCTCTCCTCCCTTTTTTGTTCGACGTTTCTCTATTTGAGCACCTTTTTCCGGTGGTCGCAACGACAGTACCGTGCGTATATGTATCGTTTGCGAATCTCATAAAGAGAGGTGGTATCATCAATGCAGAAAGAAGTTGACCAACGAACACAGAGTGATTCACTAAAATTGGTATATTTAAATATCGGGAAAGTTAAACGAACTTTTTCAATCTCTGGTTTTTCACAGGTTTTTTTCTCCCCCTTAAATGTAAAGTTCTAATTATTCTAATGAATGTTGTCGTATGGAAAAAGATTTAAAGCGATTTAAAGGAAGTGATTTAATGAAATGTTCTAATGAAGAATCGTTTAAGGAAATCTGAAGCCACAATTGTTCCGTTAAAGTGTCGCAATGAAGAAATATTTATAGAAATCTGAAATTATAATCGTTTTAATGAATTGTGAAAATAAAAAAATATTTGCTTTCTTAAAACATTCTCTTAAGTATAGATATGCTTCTCTATTGACAGAAATTTCAATTTGCAGGAGAAGATATTGTTTTATTTGAAATTGAAAATAAAAATTAAATGATCAATTATTATTTGCTGGTATTACGATTGCTGGTATTAGATTTCGAAGAAGGAAGGTAAGATAGAAAGTAATTAAGAAATCAATATATATTATGGGCTCAAAAATTTTAAAATGAAATAATTAAAAAAGGATTACAAGCAAGATTGTCAGATAATAAGTAATATTAATTATATAAATTAAAAAATTTTACTTAATTTTTTAACATTTCATATCTGAAGTTAAGGTAAGTAACGATATATTAAAAAAGGATATATGTGTACATAGATAACCTGATTATAATCGGTTATTCTATATAACGAAGAATTTTGCAGGAAAGAAATGAAAAAAAAAATGCTGAGTATGCAATAGTTCGAGCTCTGCGAAAACTGGCTCTGCTACTGTTTTCTCTCTTTCTATTTCTTTTCGTTGAATGTGGTCGCGTATGTAATCGAAAAATATGAATTTGCGGACGATAACAAAAGAGCAGAATTGTTTTAGGAAAAATTGAATGCGGCACACAACGTTGTGCTCGAACACGTGCGAAAATTAGATTCGTGCGCAGGATTGTTTTACGATTTTCTTTTTTTTCAAGTGCGTTTTTATACAATAACAGGAGATAGAAACAAAACGTAAATTAAAAGTAAGAATGTAGAAAATGATTTTTGACGGAGATATAAGAGATTAGCAAAATATTTCCAAAACATGTAAATCTTCTAACCTTTAATGTTTTACAATACTCGATTTATGCTTAAAATCTTATTAACTTCATGATACTAAAATAATTTTTATTCTTTTTATAATTACTCCATTTATTAATTGAGAATGTATATTATGGATGATTTCCGAAAAAAATACATGTATCTTTATAAAAATACTGTATTTTATAATCTAGAATCCCATATCATATAACATTTTAATAGCTTGGGTTGAAAATTAATTAAAAGATTCTGTTATGAAATATCGAGGTCACAATAGGCTTCGTATCATAAGCCTTCAATTCGCCAAAATATGCTATTAAGTTATTGTACGTTTTATTGTACATTATTGCGCATTAACATAAAAGAGGACATAATGCGTTTATGTAATACGAATAATATGATAATAAAATAGAATTTTTTTATTATTGTGGTAAAAAATTTTGAATAATAAAGTTTGTTGTTTATAGTAATATTTAACGAGTCCTATTTATTAATAATCTATTGCCATTGAAAAATTATTACGGTATCTCATTTATCGAATCTTTTCAATTAGCTCGCTATCATATCTAAAATCTCGAATTACGAATATAAAATTTTCACGGGATTTACTTAGGGATTACACATACTTCGACCTGGAGTACCGAATTTATTTTTCATTTGTGCGAAATTGAATATAATCACTCGTGCAGAATATGAATTCGTGCGCAATTTTACTCATGCTATCTAATAAGATCAATGAGCTTTTCAACAAGGTAAAGCGAGAGGGGCCAATCACACAGGTTATAGATACGATACGATGTTTTTAGAAAACGGACGTGAGAGGGATCATCTCGATTGTATTTGTATTGGAATTGAAATACACACGCACACCGGTGATCGCACTTCGGAATACCGATTACGTAAACTTGATAAAGCTGGTGTAGAATGGCCAACAAACTCATTCGATGCTCACTTTGATGCTTTTTAAATACAGTACAGCGCAAGGTAATTAAAGGTTGCGAACGGTGCTTTCGGATAGAGGAATGGATGGTACGAACGAGAAATAGAAGTTAATCCCCAATGTGATGGTTTCCAAAGAGCTACCGAGTATCACGTGAAAATGTTACCGGAGAGTGTCGGTCGTTGCTTCGAATTAAAGTTGCGTGCATGTAATAAATATTCACAGGTTTAAATGCGCGTTTTTGTTTAATGGAAATGAGGAGCTGAATGAAATTATTTATATATATAATTTCGCGTGCAATTACCATGCGAGAAAATAATAATTCGAGCATAACAATAAAACGAATATTTCAATTAATATGTACATATAATTTATGTAATATTGAAACAATACAAGACTTTGGCAGTTTTTATTTGCTATTTTATGAATGCCATTTGAAATAAATTTGTCCGGGTTTGCTCGCTTGCTTGGTTTAGATTGGATTTTACATAGTAAAAATTATATGGACAAAGAGATTATTTATTAATTTTTACTGAATTTTTTTGTTGGAAATTACAAAGTTTTAACATCTCTATCAATTATTATTTTACATAATATTTTATTTTTTATATTTTATATTTTGATTTCTATTTCATTTTATTTTAGTCCTCTTAGTTATAAGTAATGAAAAAAAAATTATCCTATAATTGAAATATGTTGAAGGTAATTGTCATTTTATTAAAGTAATTATCTAACTAATCGAGAATAAAAAACATGGATCTATAATATAATGCATAGATAGTACTAAATGCGATTATGCATCTTATTTCTGCTTTCGACATAATGTACCATGACATCCACGACGTTGTGTATTGAGTTTCCAATCGAAAGTGGCGATTGCAATTCGAGGTGACAGTTAAAGGCTTCTTATATACGCTCAGTACTCACCTGCAGTCAATACTTACTTTTCATTTGGAATCTGGAATAGATAAAATTGTTCGATGTTTTTTAAATATACAAGCTTTCTAAATGGATGGTCAGTTCTTTGTAACAATGAAACTTAAAATGTTTATTTTCTTTAAATATTGAATTAAACATTTCTTCGAAGTTTATTCTTTCTGAAATATACGTTGTGTTTAGTTAAAAGCTTAAGATTAGTTCCAGATTTTTTCGTTTCAAACCATTAAGATTAAGAAAACGGGTCTTGTCACGTCCGAAGAAACGACAAATCATTGGAAAAAACAGATAAAAAAGAAGAAGTGTAAAGACAAAACAAGATAGTAAAGTTTATATTACTTCAGAGAAAATAGTTACATTTTACACAATTAAGTAGAGATAAGTTTAGATATTTCTCTGCTATAATTAAGAGTAAGTTTAGATATTTCTCTGCTTACGATCTTTTAGAATATATTTGATGGAATCCAACAAAAAATTATTTTCCACATTTATAATAAGAATTATTTCTTGTAAGGCAAATATTATGACAATTCAAATTTTCCTGTATATTAGTTATACGTAAAGTTTCTTATTTATTATATATTTTTGTAATCAAATAATTTTCTTTATAAATTATCAAATCCGTGCGCTGAGTAAACAAAAATATTATATTCTGCTACACTACATTGATCACGCGTTGAATTCTAGTACGTCAAATCTACCGTGTGCGTCGTATCTCGTAAAACTTTAAGCTCACCCAGCATTAAACCTGAAATGTCTGCGCGTTATTATACGAAATTAGCTCCGCGTGGCAATATTAGGCGGGAAATGCAGTTATAACTTTTGAGCGAGCAACGGCGCCCAGCGTCGTCGTTGCGGCGGGCAATAATTTGCATACCGAAATTGCGACGCTGCGCGCGTGTTCAAAATCGCGTGTCGCCTCATCGCGTTGCAACATCGTAACCAATCGCATTTGTCAGTGTCAGTCATCACCCGAAGAGTCATTTTCTTCTTACGTTCCGCAAAGTTATCTCATTGAATCTTATCCGCTTGCCTTTCCATCTTTTTTATAATGTACATAAATGAAAATCTACATTTTTCCATAATGTACACGGATGAAAATCTACATTGTTTGCCTTTTGGGTACCGCAAATCTCATTATGATTTTTTACGTATAGATAGGTATTTTTAGTTAAAACAACTATGAGATAATACGAATATTTGCTCGATGCTCTTCCGATCCTTTCTACAAAATTTTTTATCTATCATGTACTGCTTTTATCTATCATAAACTGTTTTTCCATTGACAATAAAATTGGATAATAATGTATTTTTTGAAACGCGCTCACACGCGTGTTAATATTGAAAGAATTCATGCGAGTACTTTGTAGCAAAAAAACATTTGCTAATTGAACTAATATTGGAATACAACGATCCTGTTTCAATTTTCCTGAAAGGAAAGAATATCGAATTAGCTTTCTATCGTTGATGAATTACGAAATAACATTCCAATAAAGATGCTCTGCATCTGACCGAGGTTAGACATCGACTATTTGTGGCAACGCGTCGATTGTGGCGAAAGTCACATCGCCATTTAAGTCTTTAGAAAGTGCGGACAGGATCGTTAGTGCGAAACGAAGACCATTTACAGTTGTAAGAGATATATCGCGATTACACTCGGGAGTAGTACGGATACTTACCATTTTTTACCTTTTCCCACGATGCAGTTGAGAAAGAAAGAGAGAGAGAGAGAGAGAGAGAGAGAGAGAGAGAGAGAGAGAGAGAGAGAGAGAGAGAGAGAGTAGTAGTACGTAGTAGTAGTAGTACGTACGTACGTACGTACGTACGTACGTACGTACGTACGTACGTACGTACGTACGTACGTACGTACGTACGTACGTATAGAGAGAGAGAGAGAGAGAGACTTGGTTCCTTTATGTCCTTGGATGATCACAATCGAATCATCGCCGCGTCGTGCTATAATCGATTCGTAGAAAATCGTAGGAATTGTTTGTGACGAAGGACTGAAACGATCGCCTTGCCTCCGACGTTTTAATTTTTTTTCACTCGTTCGAATCGTGAAAAAAAGGTTGATATCTTCGTGATAATGTCAAATGAATCTTTACAAGTTGAAGAATTAAAAGAGTTTGTTCTCCAATCTTAATGCAAATCGATGCTTCGCGTATGACGACAGCAAGAAGTTTGATGCTAGAGACGTGTTGCACGTCCAACTTCTTGTTGCTGTAAAAGTGATATATAATATAGCTATGTATACATATATGTATGCACATACATGACATTTATATCGTTGCAGCAACTTTGATTACATTACACGTGCAGCAAAAATCTAATATCAAACTTATTATTACTACGTTGAAATGGATACATGAATAACATAACTCAGATTTATATTTACCGTATAAGAGAAAAGAGTACAATAATAAAAAAATAACTTCAAGTTTTGTGGTACACGAGACAAACAATAAAACGTGTCAAATTTATCGATTCTACAATCTCAATATTTTCATGAACGAATAAAAAACGTATACGCTTTTATGAGATTACATTGTTGTAAAACTTTCTGTAAAATACAGAAAGAGTTTGATTTTTGCAAGAGAAGATTTTGCACATTCAATCTGCTTACGACTTTCAAAAACTAGACTTCATTTGAGAAATGACAAAAGTTACAACATTACCACACTCGTATATTAAAGACGTTAAAGGCAAACTTCCTCTTGTTTACATATTCTTTTCCAAGAGCAGAGTGACATATTTATAACGAGTTGTATGTTTCTTACTGTTCTTACACTTTATCATAGACAGTGCACTGGCGTTGTACTTTCTGTATCCAGCCGTGTTCCTCGCCGCAAGAAAACTTGTCGTAGACGGCATTGTCAGCGTCGACACGCTCATCTCTGTTCCTCCCCGGAGGATCATTGTTGAGCATCGAGCAACGATGGTTCTTCAAAGATAAGGACGTACTTTTCTTACGGCTTATTCTGCCGACATGTTCGAATTTAATATTTCCTTAGTTTAATTGGCTAAATGTGTAATTAAACTTAATATAACGTTTACATCGTGACATTGATGAAATATCACGACTTGCGGTGCGAAATTCATCTGAGAAAGCAGATATGCCTTATGTATAGACGTATCTAATACTTAATATTATGTATTAATTAATAATATTTTTAATTCTTTTTTAGAAAAATGCAAAACTATTGTACATTATTAAAAATATGTACATTATTGTTTAATACGTAAATATTTGAATATTTTAATTTGTATTTATTTGTTTATATAAAATTAATTCTTTATTTCTATAAATATAAAAGCTTGAAATATGTATATTGATCAAATTGTGAAAAACTTTGTTTGAAAAACATGAATATTAATTTCATAATAGAATTCCATTTAAAGATAATATTTGTCTCCCAAAATTAATGCAAGTTATGAAATTATAAAGACGATTTCAGTTACTTCTTTTATCAGTTTAAAATAATAAAACTACATTTTTTTATATTATAAAAAAATCCTTACATCGTTCTCTATATATTTTTCAAAGGACTTTTCCATTAATATTTTTTTGAAAATCCTTTAGTCAGAATTTTATATAAATGATATTGAAGCATACATATGTAAAAGGAGAATACATAGAATATTTCTATAGAGTCAAATAGAATATTTTTGTCTTCTTAGATTGATGACAGTTTATAGGTATTATGCAACTTTATCCGCTTGTTGAGCTTTCGCACTTCAAGCATTCGTATAAGCTGCATTTACGGCGATAATACGGTCGGATATGCGCCTTTCTTATCGGTCTCCCTCAACGTTTTCCGTATTTCAAAGTTGCAAAGTAAAGTTAGAAAAGTTTTTACGCAATCATACTTGTTACAAAAATCGAAGGAAATTTATAGGATGCTTAGATTCGCTCAAACTTCGTTTGATCGATTCTAAGCACCATGTAAGTCTTTCACAATTTCTAGAAGTGTAGAATTCAGTTAATCTAACGATGAAATATATGTTGTTATAAATATAATGGAAATAAATACGCGCGCGCGCGCGCGCGCGTATAATAACGTAGCTTTTTCGTAGAAATTTATCTCTTTTAGAATTTTTTATATTATGAAATATTAACTTTGTTCTAAAATATTAACAATTACAATTTTTAAAATATTAATACACCGACTAAATTACAAGATTTAATTTTGCATTGTACAAAAACGTTACGATTAATTTGTCAGTATTTTATTTGAGTTTTTATATCTCTTACATTTTAACAGCGATGTGACCTGGATATATGTATAATTATTCATTACATATAAATGATATTCTTTCTATTTCCTTCTATTTTATTCTATCTCTCTGTAAGATAACTTCAATTTAAATAAATTTTCTGGTCTTTCTAACATTATAAATGATTTTCTGACATACTCTTGTTTAGTAGTTTACATTCGCTTAATTATATTCGCCATTTAATGTATTCGTTCTTTGACAGTCTTGATATAAACCTAATTTAAACAATAATTACATTTCTATTGTCATTCTTGCTCGCAGAAATTTACCATAATTACACTCGTCTTTCGGCGTCAACCTACATTGAGTCCCTTAATTTATTTTTGCACGACATTGTCTAAACTTGCTATTTCGCATCGTATACATATAAGATATTACAGCTATGTTTTATCTTTTTTTTCTCTGTCATTTATGGAATTTTTCCTTTATTAAATTAGATGACTTAGATCAATCTTAATCAAATTAAATTTAATAACTCTATTTTTTAAATGTATTAATTGTCCTCATTTAATTATATCTTTCTAATTAATTTATATATAATATATATATATATATATATAAGTAAAAACCTATTAAGATTGTTTATCTTATCAAATTAAACCAAGAATTATGTATGGGAGAACATTTTCTTATTTACAAAAGTTTCAAGTATCAAGAGTTTTTACTCCTGAATATCTCTTCATATTTTTAATCATTTTTTATTTAAAAAGCCTATAGATGTCATGATACTTATAAGCTATTGGGAGTACAAATTAGTTCGGTCCGTTTCCCTAAAGATGGCTCCAGTTGTTGTGAATGATTTATAGTAACAGCTGATTTTGGCGGTCAGAGAGGTTAAACATCTGCTAATAATATTCAGTTTATATCGCTTTGAGTTTCACACAAAAACCTTGATTTTTACTGTTTAAAATGTCAAATTTTGTGTTAACCAAGCAGCATTTGCGGAGGGTTTTGATTTTCTGCTTTAATTGGAAGAAAAGTGCGGTTGAAGCCCATCGAATGCTTGTCGAAGTTTATGGTGACATTGCTCTAACTGATAAATCATGTAGGGAATGGTTTCAAGGATGGAGATTTCAGCGTTGAAGACAAGTCTCGCTCTGGACAGTCAAAAAAATTCGAAGACAAAGAATTAGAGGCATTACTCGAAGAAGGTCAGAGTCAAACGCAAGAGGAGCTTGCAGAATCATTGGGAGTAACTCAACAAGCCGTTTCTTTCTGTATTGAGAACCACGGGAATGATTCAAAAACAAGGAAATTGGGTGCCTTATGAACTGAAACCGAGAGACGTTGAAAGGCGATTTTTCACTTGCGAACAGCTGATTCAAAGACAACAGAGCAAAGGTTTTTTGCATCGAATTGTGACTGGAGATGAGAAGTGGATATTCTACGACAACTCCCAAGAAGAAAAAATACCACGCTAATACCCGGTCAATCGTTGCCATCGACCTCAACATCAACATCACGGCCGAACATTCATGATTCGAAGCTCATGCTCTGTATCTGGTGGGATCAAAAGGGTCTTGTTTACTATGAGCTGCTGAAATCTGGCGGTTCCATTACGGGCGATCGGTATCGGCTACAATTGATTCGTTTGAACCGTGCATTGCGAGAAAAACGGCCGGAATACGAGCAAAGACATGATAAAGTTATTCTTCTTCATG
>NW_012130107.1:1411182-1418520 GCF_000143395.1 Atta cephalotes | reverse complement strand
GATTCGAAGCTCATGCTCTGTATCTGGTGGGATCAAAAGGGTCTTGTTTACTATGAGCTGCTGAAATCTGGCGGTTCCATTACGGGCGATCGGTATCGGCTACAATTGATTCGTTTGAACCGTGCATTGCGAGAAAAACGGCCGGAATACGAGCAAAGACATGATAAAGTTATTCTTCTTCATGACAACGCTCGGCCTCATGTCGCTAAAGTCGTAAAAAAATATTTGGAAACGCTCAAATGGGATGTTTTACCGCACCCGCCGTATTCTCCGGACATTGCTCCTTCTGATTACTGGTTGTTCCGAAGGATGCAACAAGTCACCAGTTCACTTCTTTCGCAGAAATCGAAAATTGGCTCCAAAATTGGATCGCCTCCAAAGACGAGTCATTTTTTCGAGATGGAATTCGAAAATTGCCTGAGAGATGGAAAAAAATAGTAGGCAGCGATGGACAATACTTTAATTGATCTGTTCATTCATTTTGTTTTGAAATAAATGCATTTTTAAACGGACCGAATTAATTTGTACTCCCAATAAATAAGACATCTTTTTTTGAAATTGATAATACATATCATAGTTAAAACAAAATATTCTACATAAAGCGACGTCTACATGATGTATATGACATATACGGATAACAACTTACTTGTTATATGGATTTGATCCTGTCATTATACGAGAATACCGCAAGAAGAACCGTTCGCTCCGAGCGCGCCGCAATTATTCCTATTTACTTTTCATCTGTTTTAATGGCGAGCGAGATGTACGCTGATCTAATAGCTCATCTGCGGGTGGCGTTATTTCTGCCTGAGATAACTCGACATGCACACGCCTTTCTGCGAAATGCAAGAACACCTCATTGGTGTTGCACATTAGGAAATTTACTCAATTTAGGACAGATCCATTCTACTTGATCATATTTGGAAATTTAATCCGAAAAAATTTATCTTTGAAATTTGAACTCTTGAATATTTCTTGATAAAATAAATGTATTTACGTAGAAGAAATATAAGGATATAATTGAGATAATTGAGATAATTGAGAATAAAAAGTTAAATATAGATGAATTACTTTCTATGTATTGTACAATATCGGTAAATTAATTATATTTTTAAAACGATGAAATAACAGAGCGTCTATTGAAATTGAGAGCATCTATTTTTAGATGCAGCTAAATAAAATATTTTTTACTTTATATTTTTATACTCTTAATGAAATATTTCCTACATTAAACAAACTTCATGCTTCGTCGGTACTATGTATTTCCCCTATGCCTATTTGTATTTTATTCGAAATGCTATTGAACGTTGCCATTTTGTGCGTTGCACGTCGCTACGACGCAGCAGCCAACTTTGTTGGCAACGAAGAAACTTTTGTCGTTGACAGCATTGTCGAAATGCAACGAGCGTTGGAAGGTAGTCGTTGTCGTTGCTGATGCGACGTTGTCGCAAAAATAGTTTTACCGCAAGTATAAATCCACCAGCGAAGCACAACCGAGAAAGCGACTATTCCTGTAAGTCCAATTTGTGCCGGAGAACAACTAGAATCGACTTTCGTCTTTTATACGTATTTGGCGGTGAAAATAAAATTTGAAGCATAATCGTTTACGGCCGAGTAAAAATATTTTTCCTAAATAAATAGAAGATAACATAAAAATATCTTACATATTATTTTTATTATATTTAATCATAAATTATAATTATTTATTATATCTTATTATTTAATTCTAATTATTAATTATATATAATCGATAGTTTTAGCAATAATTATAATTATATATAATTAATATTATGATATTGCGTAGTGAAATAAAAATATTTTAATAGATATGACAGACAATTTTATATTACCGCAAATTGACAGATATCAGGTCTATAGATACGAAAGATAGATAGTTCAGTAATTTCAATCCGGCGCTGATATTTTACATTGTTCCAGGAAGCTGCACTAGTCCTGCGTTATCGGATTACGTATCCCAAGTATAATAACAACGAATGAATATTGTAGATCAATCTTCTTCCCTCCTCTCTTCCCCTATGTACATAATGCAGTTTATCCCCCCACTGCCGTAATATACCTGATATTAATTATCTAAAATAACGGAGAGACATGCTGTCACGATTCATCGTTAACGGGAATAAGCTCATCTAAAGAAATTAAATCTTTATTGCGTTTTCCAATCGTAAACAAAAGATGTAGCCGAAACAATCATTTCTTCTGCAAAAGTAAATTGAAAGCTTTAAAACAAATTTGAATGGTCTTTTCCTTTTGCTTATGAAATTTTGTTTCGAAGACGTCTTCATTAACACAGAAATACAATAAAAAAAAGATAAAAAAGAACGTTTTCAAAGATACTTCTGTTTTTTTTGTCTGTCTTTATCTAATTACTTCATTAATTACTATAAATGTAAGTTTATGCAATTAAATTATTTAATTGAAAAGGCATATTTAACAATAACTGTTGATTATTTCATTAAAGAGAAAACAATGACACAATGTTAATCGATGATTATAGGTGGATTTTTCTTTAATTATTCTTCAAAAATGGATTTTTGATACGTGGAGCAATCGGAAGGGGAACATAGCGATCTTTTTATATCTCGAATCATGACGGCACCGCCTCCGAAAATAGCTTACGAAGACAATGGCGTGGGGCAACCTTAAGATTTGTATGCTTATAGAGCCGTCTGACAATGAATTTTATTGTCCGACCATGACGAGAGAACGCTTCTCTCTTATCTATCGCAGTTCTATTGCCTTATTTGCGTTCCATTTGCGGCAGAATCTGTAGATTTTACATTTTTTTTATGATACATGTCTTTAAGAGACGAGCAGAAAATTAATAAAAATAATTATACTTTTAATGATCAATATTACTTTTCTTTTTTGCGACCATATATACTTATGATTGTTATAATTACTTATTATTGTTATAATTACAAGTACATAAAATTGTAATTATTTACACCCTCTGCAAAAAAGTACCTGTATTATAAATATGAGTAATAAAATTTAATTGGTTATGAAGACAGTTATATGTAAAAATATGAAGAATTATATGATGATATTTATATTAAAATTGGCATCAAGCCATTTCTTAATGAGGTTTTTAGAGTCTTCTTCTGACGTTTATTATATATGATTTTATGACTTTTATTTTTTCTTAATTATTTTTTTAAGCTTCTATTTTATTTTTATAATTGCGCCTCTACTAAAGAATTATTTAAAGTTATCTTGCAGATGTAAACGGTTTAATAAATGAAAATCAATTTTTTTAATATACTATGTCATATCAATTTACGTTTTAATTGAAGGACTTAGATAAAATTTATTTTGAGACATGGCCTATTTTATTTCTCGTAATTCAATAATTGATTCTTAAAAGAAAGTGAGAAAATATCTTACTGTCACAGTTTAACTAATTTACTTAATGATAGACATTTTAATTAATTTTTGTTTAAAAAGTACGCTAATAATTATTAATTATTTATATTTATTTTTGTAGTCAATAAGCCAATTTTCTAATTTTTTTATAATCTATCTATTCTTATTTGATTTATATGTCACTCGAAAGAAAAAATATTTAATTTAATAATTATATGATTTTAAATGTGAATTTGAATAATCAAATAAATTAGATATAGAATTAAAATATTATATATTTTAATAAAAAAAAAGCTGAAGAATAAAATCTTATTAGCTTTTCTTTTTTTATTAGCTTTATCTTTTGCATCCGTGTTTTAAGGATCTATGATTTTTATTGTTAAATAATTTTCTGTACGATAAAATTGTCACTGAAAGAAATTTGACGCCAAATTTGATATGGTTTTAGTTTGTCACTCTTTTTATACATATTTTTCAATTTTACATATAAATATAATGCAAGGAAATATTGTATTTTCATACAAAATGCTTCTCTATTTTTCAAGATACAATATACCACAAATGTTAGTCGCTGAAATTTTGTAGCGGACTATTAAATAAAGATACGAATGACAAATCCCGACGACGGAAAAAGAGAGACGTCGTCGGTTGAGTTGAATCCCGGGATGACTCTTATTTAAAATTTATCCATGGAACGGAAGGGAGGAACTATTTTTGTGCGAAAACGTGCGACGAAGATGTGTTTGAAAGTAACACACTTCCACCAGGAAAGAACGAGTGACAGTCTTAAGACAATTTGAAACAGTGCCACATCTGGCTCTACTTTTCTAGAGGTTCTTCCGGAAGAACTTACGTTGCATATGTAGATATCCGCTGACTTGCATGCTTAGCTTGGTATCCTACGCATCCAGAACCAAATGTATGAAACAATGGTCTTTTGTTATTTTGCTGACTTATAATATTATTTATATATATATATATGTGTGTGTGTATATATATATATGTACATGTGTACATATACATTTTGTATATACATATATTTATATGTATAGGTTCTATGTAAGTATACATATATGCATGTAGTATATTAGAACAATTTTCTTTCGCCTTCATTTTGACGTTTGAAATTTAGTCTGACATTTATATGAAAATTAGAGTAAAGAAATAAGAATACAAAACAAAGAAAATATTATTCTCAGGCAAATAAGAAAGTTTCTATATCGAAGTTTGCCAATTTCTGTATGCGAATCGTGTAGTTATTATATATTGATGAAGCACAAAATTGTTTTCCATGAGATGCTCAAAACTACGAAGCGTATCTTTCTTAAGTTGCTTATTATTAATTCAGAATTTTATTTTTACTTTTATAAGAATTTAATATAAAATAACGCACTTTACGAAAAATACTATAGAAAATTTTACTTATTGGTAATGTATTTAAAAAAAAAATTATACAAAGTCTAGATAAAAGATCCATTATCTCAGAAATGATGACAGATGCGGCAAAATGTCACAGGACTATTTCGATTTCTCTCGACAAGACTTACGAGAAAAGTCTTGCGTATCGAAGTCATATCTATCACCGTTATCGAGAAAATAATCTCGATGTCTAGACATGTGTGTCACTTTTTTACCAAAGAGTGTATAAATATAATTTCATGTAAAAATATAATTTAAAAATATATATTTTATTTTACATATGTAAAACTTATTTTATTATGTTTATTTTAACTGTGATCAAAGTTACTTAATACTTTTCTAATATTTTTTCATCTTTATTTTATGACAAATGGAGAGACATTAATTTTTCGTGCATCAAGTAATGAATTATTTTTTATGATGATTTAAGTCATAAGGCTGCTCGTACTAAAATTTAAAATTTTCTAATTACTAATTTAAAATTGAAACTTTGCGATTTAAAGTAATCAACGTACTTGTCACAGACATAGTTTTTATGTTCAACTGTTTTACGGTAATGTACTAATGCAGCAGCGTTTAGATTTATAGCATGAAGTCGTGCCGCAAGTGCAATGTTCATCGATCTCGCAATTCATTACCGCAAGCAATCAATCTGTATAATTTGCACGCGCCACTGTGAACACAGTATTACTTCCAATAGATTTGGCCGGTAATCGCACATGATTCACTCGTTTGTTTAACCGAAAGAACACAGCCGCGAAATCAACGGCCGTTATTCCATTTTATTATACGAACTACAGAAGCGATTAGTTGAGCGCACCGATGACATTTATCGCTATTTGCCAGAATTATCAAATATCTGCAGCGACAATCATTTCATATTGTACTACGAACTTTTATACAAACGTAGAGTCCCTATTTCAAACCAAGCGTTTATTTCGAATCAAAAAGTTTCCATAGCTTTTAATTATTGAGCTGAGCCGGGCATGATTCAAATTTTTTTCCGGTTCTCCTCTCAATTTTTACTTGTTCTGTTATTCCTTTTGATGGGACAAGGCTTTTTCGAGCTATTGTCTCTTACGAACGATGAATAAGTAATATAGTCAGTAATGTTTCAGTAAAGCTGAAAAAACGGATACCATCGGTTTAAAAAAATGGAATATTGAAAAATAGGAGACTATAGTGGATATTGGAATATCGAATATCGTACCGTCTAAAAACTAAATTAAAACGGCAACAAATATTGGCATTTCTTCCGTATCGATAGTGACAAATTACTAGGCTTTTTTACTTATAAATGTTACTATTTATGAATGATACATAGTATTAATAACATTATACAGAACATTTTAGTAAGAAGCGATTTGATAGATATATATAATCATAGATCTATTTTATAGATCCGATAATGTTTAATTGTAATAACAAGAGAAGTTCAAAGAATTATTCGGATAACTGAGTTAGTTTTGTTCGTACAGCATTTGAGCAATTTTTTTATTATCGTTATATTCTTTGCAAATTAGTCGAATAATTCAATTGTAAGAGGTGAACTCTTAAGTTTGAAAATTGCATCCATTATATCTAGCATATATCTGGAATGTCCAAGTAGCTGGTATTTTCCTCGTTAGAAACTGGTAATGTGCAGATCATACGCTGGGTGACAGCCGGTGTCTGCGGCAGATGAAAAAGAAATATCACGTTTCGAGTTGTACGATACGAGCGTTTGGATTTACATCGCGCGTACGTTGCAATAAAAAGGCATAGTCCTGTCGAGATTCCGAGAAAATATTAATGCACTGGGAGAGACACACGGTCGTATACAACATAAGTCACGCGCTTCTTGCCGCCAACTGTTATTTATAGTCGGCCCGTACGGATGTGCAATTTTTCAAAGTTTTCGAACTTTTGCGCGGCGCGCGCGAATCGGGACGTAGGAAATTTTTTGTCTGAGAATGCCAGAGTTGACTAGTACTTTATTGAGATTTTCTTTAAGTTTTCGTTTCGCGATGCTGTATATCTTTGTTACTGTTTATGAAAAGAGAAAAATCAAGAGAGAAAAAGACAATGAAAGAATAAAAAAAGCTTATTCTTGATCAGTTAAGTTTATATTTTTAACGCATAATACGCCATATATTCTAAAATAAATGTTATATGAATCATTCGATTGTTTGTTTAAGATGTGATTGCCAATACAATTTCTTTTGAATGTAACATACAAATATAATATGTAAATGTTGTGATTTTTTTTTTTTATAATAATTCATTAAGTTGACGAGGCACTTAAAGCAACTGGAGGATCAGAAATGCTCGAAATTTTTGATGATTTTTATAACGAACTGAATAAATGGGATAAATCGAATGTGAAATTTTGAACGATATTTATAAAAAATATATAAAGAGTGAAAAAATGGCTTTTTATTTTGACAAATACTTATATAAATATATAATACACACACACACACACACACACACACACACACACACACACACACACACACACACACTATAGAACTATTCTAGTTTAAAATTTTATTT
>NW_012130107.1:1407264-1411159 GCF_000143395.1 Atta cephalotes | reverse complement strand
ATTTNTTATAATAATAATAATATATATACACACACACACACACACACACACACACACACACACACACACACACACACTATGAACAATTCTGTTAAAATATTTCATTTCGAAATATTAATTCTTTCATTGTGAATAGCTTTGCTTTTTAAAAAATTGAACTTTTTAATAAAAACTTTTTAATAATAGCTGCTATTTTGTTAATTTTTATTTAATTTATTTTAGAGAGGTTTATTCTCTTTTCTAGCTAAAAATCGTCATGATCGGGTCACTAAGAATTAAGATATTATTGCCAAATCTCGAAACAAAATATATTGACAAAAAATATATATATTTTTTTATATATTTTTATTTTTTAATTTACATAAACATCACTGAAAATTTCACTTTTAAACATTTATTCAATTTATCATAAAACTCAAAAATTTTGAGCAATCTGATCCTTCCGTCAGTCTCTTTAATTATAGAAAGAAAAGTATCTTATAAGTAAACTAAAAGTGTGTGGGATCTGTCGAGACTTCCGAAGTCTCTTAAAGAAGACTAAAAAAAATTGTCGTTAATTTTATTCGACGTTCTCTCGTCGCGAATCTTACAAAGGATAGGAATTCCGTGGCTGGTCGCTTCTCCTTCATGATGATTAGAATAAGGATTCAGCATTAACTTTCTCAACTTGTCGAGTATCGTCGACTTAATGAAATTCTCCGTCTGCTAAAAGTGGGGAGCGACTTTGTTCGCGTCTTTATCGCGAAAACGACCGAGCGCGAAGCTGCCAGAGCTCGCCGTTTAGAGAAGCTCATATCATCGTGCGGTCCAGATATGCTGTCGGAGATCGTTACGCCGGGAGCAGAGAGCCGGTTGCAACGGGCGTTGTAACCAGGGTAAAGAGAACGCTCGTTCGCGGCGCGGTAATCTATCTTGCCCCCGAGCGTGTTTCCGTAAAAGTGGTTTAACGATAAACAGATATATAGTCAAGCTCGTGCCTAATAAAGCAAACGCGGCGCGAGAATACTGTAGCCAGTGTGCGGAACGATATCTTCGAAACTGACATCGCGCAATCTCTGAAGCCGCGCTCGGCTGAATTGTCCTCGATTTGTCAACTACAAAGGAAAGATTTCTCTCTTCTCTCTTGCTACTAATCTCTTAAATACCAACGCTATTTCTTAAGCTTTATTACATCGAATATAAATGCTGTTAATTCGTAGTTGAAACAGTCATAGATAATATAGATGATGATGTTGAAAGAATATAAGGACAGGAGCACAAATTGTACAACGCATAATGCATAATGTATAAGAAAATCAATCAAAATTTTTTATTTCGTGGAAGAAAAGAAAATGAAGGATTTTAGTTCATTTTTTATGCATTATTTGTTACATGTTATATAAGATTTTATGCTCCTACTGTAAGATCATCTGTTTTTTATTTTTAAATAATTCACGAAACGCACGTCCATATTGAAGATCAGACTCTATCGTTAAAATTGAAAATTGTGTGTTCCACTTGACGTTTGCAACGCTCGCAAGCATCATTTCAGCTTTGTTGCTTATCAAATGTTAAACAAGAATAAAATGATGCACCAAGTGGAACGCACGTACAGTCAAGAATTCGTTGTACTGCTGCAAAATTCTTTATAACAAAAGTATACATGGTCGCAAATTTCACAATTGGGATGGAGTAAATACAAAACAGATTTTGGCAGAGTTCTTCCATTTTACGGATATTTTGCAAATCTGTTAACGGTTGCCTTTCAGACTAAAGCGACGCATGTAGCACCGCACTCTCGATGGAGAGGACCGGCCGCGATGGCAAGCTGCGTCGATCGCGGGATTACCACCTTCGAAAAATGCGCGCTTTGGAAACGGCGGCAGTAAGCCGTGCACAAGCGGATAAAAACTGCGCACGTGTGATGTTGCATATTGACAGCATCACTGCCGATACGTAACGTCGTTTTCGACTTCGCGCGTGAATTCACGCGAATTTTTCGCGATCAAATCATCTTCGACATCTATCGCTCTCTGAGCACGTATCGACATCTCACGGGAGAAATTCACATTATTTCTCTAGTGATGTTTAGATAAAACTTATACTTTGGAAGAAATATTTTTTACAATATTTTAATTTTCTTAAGAAAATTACCATAAAAATATCAAGCCTTAAAATAACTGTCATAGCAACTGTCTCATGGCGGTTAATTAAAGGGGAAGAGGAATGACAAACTGTAGAAAATATAGTCGCGATTTTTTTATGGAATTGTAATTTAATATAAATAGTTGACTAGGTATAGATTTAATTGGAATACGCCGATCAGTTGCTCTGATTCGTTTTTGCTCGAATCTTAAAAATCTCTGGTGAAATCACAACATCCGATGGTTTTCTTTAAAATCTTTTGTTCTCTAGAAAAGGAAAATAAAAAGTATTGTTCAGATATTCAGAAGTTTTAAAGTTCATTATTTTTACATTCATCTATCAATCTTACAAGGATATATAACTAATGTAAATTTAACATAATATACTAGTAAAATATAATATATACTATAGTAATAAAAAACTATAACTAATTATAAAATTAATATAACTATAAAATTAAAATTTTGTTTGAACTTCATCTATCAACTTATGTATTTTAAATTATCTACATACTTAAAGGTTAAAGGAAGTACAACAGAAATTAAGTCTCTCTTTTCCTCTTCAACAGAACTTATGAAAACCTTTTCAAAGTACAATCTTCTCCATGAACGAAATTCATCGTCGCAAAATCGCTGGAATATCGGGAATGTGGTAACACTGCGAAAAAACAAATCATGCATTATGTCGGTTAGGGGATGGAAGGGATCGCATAAAGAGTGGTTCAACAGGTTGAGAAATAGGGAAGGAAACTTCACCGTGATCACCTTTGGCGAAATTCAAAGTTTGACATGAAAAGAAAAAAGATTTTTCACTGACTCCTTCGACTCATCGACCCTATCAACCTTGCTCTCCGCAAAACCCTTTCCCAGTTTCGAACAGCTGGGCACCCTCGAGAGCGGCCGCTACTTATTTCCAATCCCTTCTAACAGCTTGCTCGTAATATCGCTAATAACCATTATATTAAAGTCTAAATTTTTCGTCTTTGTCTTTCTTTATTACGATGAATGGAACACTGTAAAGCGCTCGTTAAGTGCGATTGCACAAAGCCAATTCGAAATGCTACTTCAATCAAAAGTCGTCATAGCAACTGTCGCGTGGCGGTTGATTAAAGGGGAAGAGGAATGACAGACTGCAGGGGAAACAGTCGCAATTTTTTGATAGAATTTTTCATACAAACAGTCAGTCGACTAGGCATAGATCTAATTGAAATGTGTCGCGACAGTTGCTTTTTAGTTCATTCTTATCTGTCACAAAACTTGCTGATGATACATGTGACATAAATGGACAATTTTGTAATATTTATATTTATCACTGAATATACGCAAACCATATTATATCCAATTATTATATTAAATTACTATAAAAAATGTCATGTAAAAAGCATTTTATTTAATTTTATTTCTCTAGTAACATTTGATATATATATTTTTTGGAATACTATTTCCCTGAATTTTAATAACAATTTTGCATTAAATTGTACCAGCTGCGTCAATATACAGGGTGTCCCAAAATTCGTGCATTCGAAGTACAGAACATGACTTATACTTTATGCTAAAACAAACAACTTTTTCCTGTAGTAAAATTACATTCGATAAATACATTTTTGCATTGTATTCGTATAACTTCCTGCTCTCCTGCAAAAACTACTTGCCAGATGCAATTTTACTAAAGAAAAAAAATTGTTTTAGCATAAAGTAATGCGCGAATTTTGGGACTGTATATATATATATATATATATATATATATAATAAATAGATAAGAATTAACGTTA
>NW_012130107.1:1390836-1407134 GCF_000143395.1 Atta cephalotes | reverse complement strand
AAACTTACGTACCGACGAGTAGTACTAATTTTAAACTTAAAAGTAAAAAAAGTTAAAGTTTTAAGTTACTATAAAGTAAATAGCGACGTAAGTTTAGGTACGTGTATATATATATATATATATATATATATATATAAAATGCTAAAGGATTAAGTTAATTTTAAAACGGCATACTAGGCTATTCTTGTCGGTAGTAGTCTAAATCGAATGTTGAGAACTTTTTTACATACGTATATCTACTTGTAACTCCTGCCTTATGCAAATTTAGTGTTCCAGAGTTTTTGATTTATACTTCTTTTAAAATAAATGGTTCATATTATTCTTGCCTGAACGGAAATCAATAAAAATGATAAAATACAGATCTGCGCCCGGAATAAAAGAATTTCCTTTATCTTTTCACGCATCGATTAATCTCGAATACACATAATTAATTCAAAGTTTCATTATTCGTCAATCGACAGCAATTAATTATTGATGATCAATTATTGGCAACAGTTACTTTATTTTTCGAAGTGAAAATCAAGTATTTACCATAAAAACGATGATTCTTTAAATTTTATTGCTTGGATGATTATATTTCTATCTTGAAAAACTAATAATTTATATTTATTATTTTCATTCTGTAACATTTTATATTACTTTTTAACTATGACTAAATGATTATAAATTGTACGATTGAATTAGCTTTTTTATACCATCGGTAATTCGAGGACGAAATTTTTTACATTGAGCATGCAAAAGCGAGAAATCCGAGGAATGTTCTCGCGCTGTATTTAGATTATATATGGAGTTTTCCGATTTATCGTGCGGCATTTGCGTATTTATCAGTCGGCTCGTATAATTTACGCAATTGCCTCTGTCGGTGGAAAAAATCAGCCTATGGACGAAACGATTTTATCAGATATCCATTGTTTTATTCGCCCGTGGAGAGCGCAGCAATTTCGCTACCACGCGGGGAAACACAAAGTTAACTTCGCAAACTCCGCTTTTATCGAAATTCACGTGCATCCGTCGGCTTAAAGCATTAGATTCCAATAATATTGAAATCATCCGTGCGAAGTGCCTTGGAATATCGATGCGCCAATTTTACCTCGAACGAGTATGTTTCGCAGTTCTTTTATTCTTGAACAATCGCAATATTAAGCAATTTATAAATTTTATTAATATCTTTGACTTTTAAGATCAAGAACCTTCTATAGCGAAAATATAATAAAACCTTTAATAAGAATTTGATTTTTATCAGTGAGGAATAAAAAATAAAAGTGAAATATGATAGAATGTAAATATTTTATAAAATAGAACGGAGAAATAATTTTAAAAAATATGAGATTTCTAATAAAAAAAATTTACACAAATATGAAAAAACAGATTTAGTTTTTCAAGTGTATGTAACGTTTTTTTAAATTATATTTATAACAAAAGAATATATGTTTTATATTTATTATAATATTATATATTTAATATCTTTATTAATTACAAAAGTAATATATATGTTCCTGAATTGAAACATTTTGAAAATTCTTTCTGAGACCACAAGTCTCTCCTTGTAGTAACATTACGCCAAATAAAATTTCGTTTCAAAGATACGAATGTCTTACGAATTTTTCGCGATGTAGCATGTAAGATAAGACTGATTTGGAGTTTCAGTATTTTTGCTTTTTTCTCGAGTTGAAACCTTATAAAATTTTCAAAAAGATATTCAAATTCTTTATTGTACTAAAATTTACTTAAATATATTTATCTTTATAGATATGTTTCTCAAACGGATAATTTTGACAACATGCACACATATTATAAAATGTTCAGTTAGACTTAAAGAATCTCATACTTTATATGAGGACATAATATCTATAGACTCTTAATCTTTATCGTTCTTATCATATCATGCGGACGTAATTCGTCGGAAGTGGCAGATGACGTGCAGCGCCACCAAAAGGGATATCAATAAAATATCCATTACAAGAGCAATTTAAAGCTCAAACAGCCACGTATCTCTCGCCACTCAACAACAAAATCCAATCTTGCGCTTGTGTCGTAATGATTATATCGTCATAATACCGGGTGTCTTCGAACGGTGGTTCTTATCTGAGTGCTGCGACGCAATTCGATACGACGCTCACGGAACAATATCATCGAGAGCAAATTTATAGATCGTGGGAAAGGTATGTGCAAACGCGCTGGATGAGATGAGCGAAAAAGAAGAGAGAGAGAGGAGGGGGAGGCCGAAAAGACACACAAACTGCGATAGGGGTGATAAGGAAGAAGAGAGGTAGGAAGAAACGCGCTATGGCTGGTGGCAATGTGCCAACGATCGATTGCAAGTACACAGAACGCGCGCCGCGTGCTTTATACGCTTGTATACCGAGCAGAGAGAAGGAAAGAAAGAGAGGCAGAGAGAGAGAGGGAGGGGGGGGGAGGGAGTAACTCGTAGCCGATGCACCCATGTTCCCGTATACATACGCGACGAGCGATATACGCGAGAGGGTTAATAAAACCTTGTGGCATACACACACAACGCATACACACACACACACACACACACACGCACATTTTCTCTATCTATCTATCTACTCTTCTCTCTTCCTCCCTCTCTCCTCTCTCGTTCTCGCGTACGCATCCCGGAACTAAAGCAAACACGGCACACGTCACTTGTACTGTGAAAAGAGCGCGAAGCGAATCGCCATATCGACAACTCGGAAGAGATCTCGGATCGTCTTCGCAAACGATGATATCCGTCGTGATTCGACTCGCGGAAAGATTCGATCATTGCAGACGTATGACTCTCCACAAGACTCCGATTTTTGAATCTACTCCGAAACTTGCGAAAGGTACCTTCTTGCGAGAGGTATTAATATAAATAAATACGCAGAATTAGAATTGGAAGAACTCATTGCGAGAGCATCAGGTGTATGGAACAATGAATTAAAATGCTCTGAACGTTGGCGTGGCTTGCAAAATATGATGGAAAAAGCGAAATGTCAGATTTTAGATGATAAGCGAGTTTGCAACAAAAATTTTTTTTTATGCCGTTATTTATTACGTTATCTGTAGCAAGCATCGTTTTGTTATGAGCAACAGTTTATCTGATACGCGAGATAGCTTTATACGGATCATAGTGGAAAATGTTTCTTTAAAGTTCTGAGAGCTTACAATACGCTGCGCAAGAATATCGGAAATATGCGATGCACGTAGTAGTAAAGAATTTATGTAGATGCGCGACGCATTTTCTCTTTTTCTCTCCTTTTCCCTTCTTCTGTCTTCTCTTTTCCCATGAGCGTACGTTTGTCTATGTGTACCGTAGCTTATATTATTTGTGTACATGGTATCTCATAAAGGCTGTCACAAGTCACGTGGCTTCCATATTGTACCAATTTCCTAGGCTTGGTAAATGTTGCTGCCGCAAAAGGAATATTTATACAGAAGAATTTGATAGACGCTGATTCTACGTTCAACTTTCTTTCGTATGTTTCATATCTTCTTTCTCTTACAAAAAAGAACTGTAATTTTTCATAATCCTAATCTTGGTTTTTCTCTGAATTGAATTAAGATTTATTGATCATAATTTCACATTTATTTATTCGATAATAGAATTACACGATACATAGCTTGCATAGTCTTCGTGTAAGCTACGGGAACCATCTTTTGACGGATAATCTATGTTAACAACGTGCAATCTATATAGAATGTTCGTGGTTTCCTATGATATGGTTTCTCTTCCTCTCTCATGATTTCGTAAAGTAAAGAGAGATAATACAAAAGCCTCGTGCTCAAAAGAATTATAAATTAAATTTATAATCAGGTGATCGAAGTTATTTTGAAATCAATTCAATAAGCGCTTAATCGTATTACAGCTAACGATGATTGTCATTAACGGCGAATATCACACAACGTAGATTTCTACTTTTTAATTTTATTATATATAACTGTACATTACACGTTGTTAACACAGGACAATCTAAAATAATGCGATGAAACGAAATACTAAATTAACAAATTTCTCTCGGGCGCATTAGCATTAGCTTCGTATTTCGGGCTAGTCGTGCAAACGCGAATGTAGCGGATAAAATTTACCGCCGACGTTTTGCCGTGATGTATATTTGCATAATTTAAGGAACGTTGCTTAGGTACTTAAGCAGGTGTAACGCGAGTATCTTTTGTAACGCGATACTAGTGAATTTGCGTTACCGTAACATATATACGACATCGTCCCGCCATTAACTTTATACAATGACGGTGACTGACTCCTGAATAATAGACTCCTTGGTAAATTTAAGTTGACTTTTTTTTATAAAT
Organism: Atta cephalotes; assembly: GCF_000143395.1. Taxonomy (NCBI): domain Eukaryota; kingdom Metazoa; phylum Arthropoda; class Insecta; order Hymenoptera; family Formicidae; genus Atta; species Atta cephalotes. Next base: position 1,402,841 of record NW_012130107.1, on the reverse strand, counting down.
TTAATAAAATACTACTATTGAAGTCACGATTTTTCCTAGCTTTTAATATTAAATATACCTTGCGTATGTATCTTATATATATATTAAAAAATGAATTAAATTACATGAAATTAATTCGCTAATGGGACAAAAACGATTCTGTAATTTCATGAAGATTGAATTGCTATAGAAAATATGGATATAATACTTTATACGCGGATAAAAAGCGATCATAAAAGAATCATGTGTAATCGCGATACGAGCGCGAATGGTGCTTTAATAAAATTTGATTCGGCTCAAGTTGAAAACTTAAGCAAATATGGGAATACTCATAGCGAAAGCCCATCAGCAATGCCCATTATTTGCTCTCTGCCATTTGATGCTTTAAAATTGCAGTTCTCACAGGAATTTAATATATTCGAGTCTATTTGCGAATTACTGAAATAATTTTGGAGGTAAGCGTCTTTTTTTGTGGGGCGAAGGGAGGTTACATTTTCACTCTTTCTGCTCACTTTTCTTTTTAAATATTTACATTATCTGCGTATATTACTTGATTTTGCGATGTTTATAGATATCAGAAAAAAATTATATTATTGTATTAATATTAATATTAAAATATAATTAAATTATATTAATATTATATTATGTCTGGGAAATTACGTAGCTCAGCACACGATAATATTTTATTTATTAATAATTTTAAAAATGCAAGTCGCATAAAATTTCAATTGCTAATAACGCGGAAGATATTCCTGCTCTCCGAGTTTTGTCAAGAGAAAGTTCACTTCAAATTGATCGAAGAAGTAGGCAAAAGGGAATGCAGAGAACCCAGAGACGCCCTATGAAGGAGCCGTGCGAGTGGAAACGCGATCGGTCGAGAGAAACCGTCGACCGAATTCGTCGCGAAGTGCTTTTATTGCGCTTTTTATTGCGCGTTCGATCGAGCTTTCGCAGATAGCACTTCGGTTTCTTAAATCCTTGGTACGAGAGAACGTCGCGCAGGTATTCCCGGCGTGATCTTTCCTTCGTCCTTCGGCTTTCCGTCCGTCCGTCCTATCGGCATCTCGGAGAGAGGTAGGAATTTCAGCCGATCCTCCGTATCGGTGCGTTACGATCTTGTTAGCGGTAGAAGGGACCCTCGTTTAAAAAGGTGAACATATTATAAGCCGTCGAAACGTCCAGCTGTGGTGCGGATAGCTACTTCTTTTCCTCAAACAATTTTTTTATACAGGCATAAATATGTTGAATAATCGTCGGTCGTTTTGGGTATTAAAGAAACCATTTCCTGTATTTACAGAAGTCTTAATGCCATTTCGACCAATCCGAAAGTGGTTTTTTTTTAACAAAGATAACATCAATTACGACATTCCTGCGTCGTGTACATTTAAAACATTATTCGATAATCGCCGTTAAAGTTACGCGCCGCGTATTTATATATTTTACCTTTGTTATAATCCGACTGGAGGGATATACCTGTTTTCTTTGCCTTTCTTTAGTCCTTCCTCTCCTAACCATGTCTCATTACCGAAACCGATATGAAAGTACCATTAAGTTGCGTGCAGTAATGGCGGGCCGGCTCCATAAAACCGCGTCGGATAATTAAATTTTATTGTGTACGCATTATCTGGATAATGTTCCCTCTCGATTCTGCTTTTTAAAATCGCGGCCTTCTTTCCTGTTCGAAATACGCCGTACGGCGTACTGTGAAGACGAAATCGCGATTTGCGAAAAAATTACGCTAAAGTTTTGAAGCTGGGGAATCGATTTATCCGGACGGACACGTGCAACGCGAACGTAAAAAAAGATACCTGGCTGTTATTAATTATTTACGTAGCTAAACTTTACCGCGGGTTCCTGCGGTTCTTGCAAACCTACGCTTCCTTTTAATTGCACATTCTTTTTTACATTTCCCGTATTTAAAATGAAATATTCGTTTGTTTTGATAGCTGGAATTGAAATACACTAGAACAGCGTTGTTATTAAAGAAACGCCAGCTTTTTTAGTTGTAAATCTTTGTGTTATTGTAAAACGACATGTGCATTATAAATTTGTCCAAAGAAAGAAGAGAGATTGTTATAGATAAAGTATACAATGTACAATTTTCCAAGGAGATCTTAAAATGATATAGATTGTTTATATTTCTTGATGTTTTCAATGAGAAGTAGACAAGGTCTGTGAAGATACTCGACATTGATAGCTTTCGTTTGAAAACAATGTATATCATTTTTAGATAAACCGTTAATTTAAAGTTGATTTAACGAACGATTGTATTCAAACGGATTTCTGTTCACTAAATATTAGAGATTTGCGATCTCTGAATTGATTTTTTTGTAAAAAAAATTGCTTCGAATAGCAATCTTTGTTAAAAAAAAAAGATAATTAATTCTTTACAAAGAAATCAGTTTAAAATAATCTCTTTTAGTTAGAAAAATAAATTTTTTAAATAGTTTAGTTTAAAATCGTTGTTGTCGTTTAAGAAAATCGATCTTTTGAATATTGGAACATCCCTATTAGTTGCCCATAAATTTCTCTTACATTTAGTTTTCTGCACGCAAGTGTTTTGACAAGCGATCCACTTTACAATATAATAAGTCGATGGGAGCAATTCTCTTGATAAGATATTAATCACAATTAATGATATTCTGACATTTATAGTTTATGTCATTGAAAGCGATAATAGATAGTTTGTATAAATATCATCAATATCTTTTCTATTTTCGTCTCAAATAATAAATGTTGTAGGTATGTTCTTAAAATTTGTATATATTATAAAACACAATTTATTTTTTTAATAAACAAAAGAAGATTTAAATAAAAGTTTTCTACGATTATTATTGAAAATTAATAACTATTTCCTCTGACGTTATAATCTGAATAATAGAGGCGTCATTATCGATAATTCTTGAATGCAGAAGCAAGTAAAGAAAAACACTTGAGAGAGATGATGGTTATGCATTATAATTACTGCAATTCAAATCGTTGAATAGTCAAACTTATTGCAGGATAAAATAATAACGGCTTATAAACGTAATCGTCCATTAACCGAGCTGCTTTTATAAACGTGAAAATTGTTGTTTTAGCTGGAGTCTACGAAGACTCCACCTAGGTATTAGAAGGATATAAAATTACTACACGCGATCCGCAGTGCTTGGTATAGCAAGAAGTTTAATGGGACTCATACAAAATTCATTTTAACGATATTTAATAATGAAAGACGATTGTTTTAGCAGTAGTTTTTCATATCAGTATATGTCAAGGTGTTGTAATTATTCGAATATATATTTCAAAAGAAAGAAATATTTTATGGTAACATATAAATATGCATATACTTTGCTTAAAAAAAGAAATTTCTCGATTATTACATGATTTCAAATTTTTTATGAACTAGAACGTATCGAAGTATCAAATAATGTATCCTACATTTTATTTGATTTGTACAAATGAAAAGAGATTCGGAACGCAGAAAAAGCGCAATATTTCTATACAATCAGCTAGAATAATTTCGATTTTACTAGAATTATACGCTACGCGTGAACATGACTAATGTAAAGTTCTAAAATTGTCACGTACCGACTATACTATCGTCATCAGCAAAACCTTTGCCGCTGCACTGTAATGCGAGCCGTGAGACTACCGTAAATATAGACTGCCCCGCATGACTAATTACTTTAATAAATATTTTCTGTGCACACTAATTTGCATTGAGACGAGTTTAATTAGGGAATATTTTTCAGTCACGCGCACCATAATACCGTTTATTTGCTCGGGTATACGTTCTATATACAGAGTATACAAAGCGGGGATGTTAAATTAAAATGAATAACAGTACTTTCAATATCGAGATGTTTCTCCATCTGAATAGATTTTTAATTAATAAGAAATTAATTGGAATTTCAGAGAAGTAAACTGTGCGACATTAAACGAGCATAAAAATTATATTTATCAATTAATATTTTTCTGATGGGCATTGGTTCGAAAAAAATTCGTTTATTCGTTAATTACTAAAAGGTTACTGTGAATCAAAAATATTTTTGTTAAAAAGAGGAATCTGTAATTGAAAGAAATATACACACAGTAATCCTAAAATATTTCATTTACAATTTGATCTTTAAATTATGTCAGGCATTAAAACTAGAGCAAGAGTAACTTATTTGTACACTTTTAGTTTTTAGAAATAAACCCTTTATTTCCATTATCTTTTTATTATTCTAACTTCTAAATAATCTTGTTAAGATTTAACGAAATTCTAATTTTGTTTGACGTATTTAACATTGCTTTAATTTCAAGGAAATTAATTTAATGTTATAATAGGACGCATGTTGTCGACTGTAAGTTTTTGAAGATAGGAAATAGGTGGGACAGCATGTTTAATAATTAACAGAATTGGGAGAGGTTTCACCTGCGGGCCACTTCATCGTCAAGTCCCAGGGGTTTTCTTCACCTTCTCCTCGAGTAATGCTCCCCGCGAGACGCTAGCATAAAGGCAGATAGTCCCGCCTTAGTGCTTTTAATAATTAATACGGTGCACGGGTTTGGGTTACTTATCAAATACGTTGGAACTCGGCCCAATTATATAGTTTCCCATTTTATCTTAAGTCAGATTAAATTTACGATCGTGATATCGTTCAAACCTTAGATTAAACGATTCCTGCGTAGATGATCGATAAGTATAATCTCAGGTGCATTGAAGAATTATAATCTATTAATTACAAGAAATTCTATCTGTAGATTTAAGATTAGGATCTTTAATCATTATTTATTTATTATATTAATTTAAATAATTTTATTTATTTTTATATATATATATCTTTGTATTTAAAAAATTTTTTAATGATATGATCCGACTGTTAATATATTGCATTATTAATCTCGTTGTTACTTTTGTTATTTTGCAAATTAATTTTTCTAAATCTCAACTTTTTCAATGATTTTAGGCATTTATGTATAACTTGATGATATTCGGACAAGATTTACATATCAATTCTATCAAATTTATATTTTTCTATCCCCCTCATTTTTTTAATTAAGATATATGTCCTTTATTATTCAACTTCATATGCGAAGCTCGTCAAAATCAGAATCGATTACAAACTTTTCCTTATAAGACTTCAGCGAATAGATTACCATCCTCTTTCCATAGAGGAAGAAATAAGCGGGCTAATGAGGGATAACTACACGTCATGCGACTCGAGGTTGTACTCAATGATCGTATCGGGAAGCATGCACTTCTAGAGTTAAGAGAGAACTTAATTCAAACGCGATATAAAATATCACCTTCTCTAATCAGCTTGTTGAATCGTTAAAGTGTTAAAGAAAAAATTTTACATTATGATAAGAAGACATAGACGGTAATAAAAAGAACACATTTTTTAGCTTGTAACTATAAGCTTTTACGCGTTTGGCAGTTGTTCGTGCTTTTCTTTTGATATCGAGGATTGAAGGATCAAAGTACTGTGATATTGCGCACTCGTTCGAACGATTTTTTCCTTCAACGCGAGGTACTTGACGGAAATTGGAAAACTTGACACCTGTAGGTTGGAGCTATTCAATCGACTTCGTGGTATGTTAATAGATCCCGGAGGACTCGCGCTCATATAAGAGGATAATCTCGCGTGAAAGTGAACAAGTAATCCAGTACCATTACCATCGCGAAAGAGCACGGTTGAATACCTCGCGTGACTTCGCGGACGGTTGCGATGTAACTCCGTGACACACTCGAATTATACACGCGCGTGCGATACGCAATCACTAACCATTAGAGAGCATGCAGCAGTTATCCGGACGAGATAATCGAATCGAGAAACATGTGTCAAGCTTTTCACCGAGAAAGATATAGGATACAAACGAATTGCACACGAGATATTTGGTGTAGAGATTGTAGTCTATTTTTCAATCTATTTCAATTTGTAAATATTTTATCTGCAATATATTTTTTCTCCCAAAATAGTAATTGAAATATTTGTAAAAAGTTTGAAGCAAAATTTGGATGATATCTCGTACATTTTTATATTTTTTTGGAAAAATTTTCCTTTTTACGTACAATTTTTTATAATATAACGAACTCCTTCATAAATATCATTAATATAACAAAGAGAAATCTCTAATAAAAAAAGATGATAAAATCTAAATTTCAATATAATTTTTATTTTTATAATTATTCATATTTATTACATTTATATAATAAATCTGTAATTTCTCCTTGTTTGGCTGTGCCGCCTGCACAGGAACAACAGTTGATAATGAATTCGACTCAGGGACTGGGAATTGAAAACAGATCGAACATGATCACATTTCACTTAGCGCTACCAATATCCTCGTAACGACCGGATTACATTGGACTTCCGATTTTTTCAGCAGTTTTACATTATCCCTTTTATTAAACCGTCTATCGAATTTCGATGTAAAAATTTTGTGAAATAAGAGAAATAAGATTCATTCAGAGAAATATTCAATCATTATAATTAGAATTGTATTCTTAGAATCATAATTAATATCCTTCACACAAATTTCAAAAGTACAACGATTCTAAGAATACAATTCTAAGTATAATGATAATTTTACTTTATCTTATTTCACAATATGATATTAATTATAGCACAATATGATATTAATTATGGCATTGATTTCTATCAGGCACAGAAAGACAGGCTTGTTTCCACCAATGTAAAATTAATTTTAATCTCAGTTCTTACTCTTTATCTTTTACTCTTTATCTTTTTCTAATTTTAAAAATTAGAGAAAGATAAACTATAATTTAAACCGAAATTAAAGTTAATCTGACATTGGTAGAACTAAGCCTTAGTTAATATATTTTCAAGGATGTCGCAATAAACCAAGATTTTTATGATTTTATAAATAGAAATTTAAGCTTATTTGATTTGAGTTTTTATCTTTCGATTTGCCAAAAGTACTGTAACAAAATCATATAATATCTATTATTGATATTCATTGTATAATATATTGTTGTTATGGGCGAAGTTCCTGTCGATGGCTACAACAAACATATTTTGAAATCGTTTAGTCGGAATTAATATGTGTTGAACAAATATTTCTCTCTCCAACAATTTTGTCCCCTGAAATACTGTGACCTCTGGTATATCACGAATTTGAAAATATTTTTACGGACTATTCTACAATACATTACATTAGGCTATTAACTGTTCTATATTACATTATGCTTTAACCGATTTTATTCAATAAAATTGTATTCAAAAAAATTGTCAAAATTAAAAAATAATATCTATTAAATAGGTAATTTATTTCATAAACGTTATAAACTGCGTATACAATAATTACAGGAAGTGATAGAAATAGAATTTATTGTATGATATAAAAAACTATAATTTTATATATGTTGTATTGTTTACTATGTTGTTTACCAAACATTATATTAGGTGTAATAAAAAGAAATCCATTATTTTTGCATGAAATTGAATGGAAAAATAATGGATTTGTTTTTACTACACCTAATATTTAATCTAAAAAAAATGTATATTATTTTTTATAGAACAGATGGATATAGTATTAAATCACAGTTGCAAATTTAAGATTGCGGATATTTTTCTACTTATGACGGGATTATGTTTTGAGATTTTAATCGTAAAAATTTACATTTCTTCTTCTGCTCAGAGGATTTCGGTTTCAAAGACTTTAAATTTATTTATTTTTCTTTTTTAATAATGTTCGTATTACTGACCATTTTGGATATAATTAATTACAAAGTTATGTGAAAAAGTAAGCTGATGCTCGTTTGTATCAATGTAGATTAATCTTGGTTCAACTTAATTCTTTTCTTTTTAATCTATTAATTCTTAGCGCATATCAGTCGTAAGTCTGAAAATCTGTAAGTGGAAGTAGTCTTAAGAGAGAGTATGTATTTTAAATTCTAATTAAAAACACATTTTCTTAAGAGAGTCACAAAAAGGAAATGGGATTTGAAAGAATACATAATACTGAATAGAAAAGTGCATCAGTAGAGAATTGACTTTTTTGCTTATTTAAGAAATTCAAGAGAAACGCGATAGGTACGTCAAAAATTTTAAAATTACAAAAATAGCCAATGTTCGCCAATCACAAATGTAACTTTCGTTAGATCTTCGTGCATCTCATTTAGTTATGGTTCCACACCCTATTTACTCCTTTGTACCACCATCCACTGACGGTAGTTAGTCACGAATAGCTAGGTAGATTTACCTAGATATTATATCATACGGGAACATGTGAACATACACGGTCCTTTAATATGCCAATCCCAAGATTCGTATAATTAATTAGACTAAGCCGAGGAAACATGAAGTTATGTGAACTTACTATGTTAACTAATAACTTGTATCAACATTTACCTGTTTCCTTGTCTGCGATTTATCATTCGTAGAACTTAGAAAAGGTAGAATCTCCTAAATTCGAGTAAACATTTTGCTACTTAAGTACATTTGAAAATTGTACTTTGTTAAAAAAGAACTCTTTATTTCCTTTCTTTTATATATATCATTAATAGATACGCTAAATGTATAACATACATTTTTAATAGAAAGAACTCTTTGTTTCCTCTCTTTTACATATTATTCATACGTTAAATATATAACATACATTTTTACTAGAAAATTGGAAGTAGAAGATTAATTAATAGAAACTAATTAATACAGAAGCTGTTAATTCCTTATTTTGTCGTACATTCCACATGCAAAAGAAAGTACGAAAATCATGGTAATCGAAAGTATCACCGTTCAGCATTTGTATTCACGTAGGACGATAGAATAGTAACAAGCTCAACAAGGTCGATAGCACGATGACAAAAATTACCTGCTCGGTCGCGTAAATGCATTTGAGCCTTAACAAACGATATTATTAGCTGCATTGATTTGGTTTAATCAACTCCTATCGAGCAAATCGCCCGCAGGGTTTGCGTATTGGTGCAGCATCGGCGAATGCGATCACGCGATTCGATGGATCGGGGACAAACGTAAAAGGGTGAAAGGACACAGATGTGCAAACCAACCTACCAATTAACTAACCAACGAACGTCACATGTTTGCTGAATAAAATAAACTGGCCGCGAAAACGCTGTTAATGATAAGTCGCGGCGCGTTTAGGAATGAAGGCGCAGTGTTAAAATCAGTGAGATCGTTAACTGGATAACAGTGAATTATTTAAAGCGAAGATCAAAAAACAGTATTATAGAATGTCCATCATATATTCTTTCGACTGCGGATTCTTATCATTAGATTATTGGCAGTGCAAAATGACAGATCAGTGTTGATCACATATTATTGGAAAAAAAAATTATTGATAGATCGTTGTCAATTTTAATATTTTAATATTTCAGTAAATTGCTCATTAAAAATATAAAGCTTTTTTAATAAATTTATGAGATCGATTCTAGTTTCGTTATTGATTAAAACGTTTGCCGTCCACTTGATGGAGAATCGATCTGATGCTTAATTCACAGCCTATTATCGTGACATGCGGATCGCAAACATGTATCAGCATAATGCCCTTTTACCGCGAACGATTTCAACGATTCTATGTCACGAAGCTTGTAATTATCGAAGCGATCGAGTGGTATATATCGATATGAGATTTGTGCGCTAAACTGGTATAATATGTGACTACATGAAAATATTATAGAATTATCATCGTTTCATCAATCTGCGAAGTATTTTATGAATTTATGAATAGGCTATGTCTTTACAAAAGTATTAAAGCCTTAGCAGGTGTCTTTTCAGATTTCAAATAGAAAAATTGTTTGCAATAAGTAATAGTTATTGAATTATAAAATAATTAATAAATTATAGAATAATAGTAAAATATAAAAAATCGTATTTTATATATGTAAAGTGAGATAATTTAATTTATTTCTTATTATATACTCCTTCAGTTTTAATGAGTTTTCTAATAGATTTATGTACTCTATATGATACTAAAAACTTAATAAAAATTATATTCAGCTTGTATATTAATAATTATTATATCTTTATGTTGAATAAAAATTAAGGAAATTGTTCATTAAAAAATATGAACTTTAATAAAATGTAATTTGCAAGCGGTGTTAATATGTGATGTTTCAAAGCTTCTATAAGGAGATTGAATTTATTAATGTTCTGAATTCTAAATTTCTGACGATATATTTTCAAATATGCGAGGCAAATAACTCTGCTAATAAAGTCATATTTATGATTTTATGATACATGATTGATTTATTTTTACAATCTTCCATAGATGTCAAACGTTATCCACTTTTGCTCGACAGAATCTTGATAGCGGCAGTATTTGAAAATCAGGTTACACGTAAGGTAGCATGCAACGAATATTTTAAGATACGACCGACCTTAAAATATTCGTTGAAAAAGAGACAAATAGCTTCTGGATTAACTACATGTATCTACTCTAGCCGTTTTTGTCAGCCTGAAAAAAGTATACGCATTCCATCGTGACACCTCATCTAACACTCAAAGCATACATCTATATTTTATCATACTTGATTTTGACGTGGATGTACTTTTTGCTGTCTATAAAGTGTCACGAGATATTTCTGATCGCCTATGAATCATAATATCGACTATGGATTCAGTCCCTCGTGACCGTTCTGATCTCAATACTGGATTATATCATTGCTGAATAACTATATATAATAATAATAACTCTCTTAATCATATGTAACCTACTATTTTTACCACGAGACTTTCTACGATATGTCACGAGACATTCTTAGCTATTTACGAAATAGACAATAAGTTTGTTTTTATTGCTGCGCTAATTGCACTAGAAGTTTTCTTTTTGCTAAATATATACTTATTTTATTTTAAGTACACGAAAGAAAGATTTTGCTGAAATACCTAAAAAAAATTTAGCTAGATACAGATTTAAAAATAATTTTGTCGAATTAAAATAATTGTGCAGAACACTCAAATTGATTGTTAGAATGTCAAAACTTTTTATGTATATTTTCAGATTTATATCCAACTAAATTTTCAGATACTTCAATAAAATCGTTCTTTCCATGTGCAAAAAGTGTATACTAGTTTAGTTACAAAAAACAAAATAACAAAATAAGTTTAAAAGGTATTATTAATCGATTCAATTTACTGTATGCAACATTTTTGTTCAATTTATCTCAAGTTAGCGCAATAAAAATGTGCCATTATTGTTAGTTTAACGCTCTCTTTTTATTGTAATGACATTCAGGATGAATCTCATAATATCGTAATATTATGAGATAATCACTTGATCATTAGTCATTACGGTTTACTGGCGTGATAATTCAACCAATCAACGTTTACATCTACCTGTTTAGATTTGTTTCAGTGATTAACATTGCATTGTTTATTCAGAATATATTCAGAATATCTCGTTATGAAGTATATTACGCGTCTATCTACGATTATTAACGACGAATGATTGAAAAATCAAATCTCTCGCGGTCGGAAGAGATGTCCTCGTTATTAAGTTTTATTTCGCGGAACAAGATATTGGACGATAGCCGGGGAAGAAATCAATGGTCACTCCTTTACCTTCGTCATGACTGACTCATCCATGTGTCCATCTTACCTGGTCGAATCAATTTCCTGGCCGTATCGTGAAGGGTCGGAGCGATCATTTTGTAAGACTTCCTTCGTTGTCTAAGATATCGCAGAAATTTATACCTTGCCACCCGGATCGCTTTACGATCAATTACCGAGAGCGAATTATTAGCCGGTGGCAACGGTGGCCAATACTGGAATTAATTAACTTAGTAACGATAAATAGTAGTATTTATGAATAACTCAATTATGTCTAGCGCGAACTTGCTCGTTTACATATTTCTGCAGGCTAATAATATTAATAACGCGTAAATTAATGATGTGTAACGGATATTGTGCATTTGTGGTGTACATTTATTTTTATCCGTTTATATTATACGATTAATTGATGCATGATGAAACGTGTTATATTATCAGAATCGGGAACGTAAACAACCGCTTTGACTTGCTGCAACGAGCACATCTCAATCTATTCTCTTCTTTCTCTCTCTCTCTCTCTCTCTCTCT
>NW_012130107.1:1369181-1390816 GCF_000143395.1 Atta cephalotes | reverse complement strand
CTTTCCTTTTTCCTTATTTACGTTTTTTTTTCTTACTAAAAAATTTTAAGAATATCAAATTTTATCAAAAATCAAGGAATTTTCAATCATTTAATTTTATATAATAGATTGTAATTTAAAGATTTTTTGCAAGTTTGTTCTATATTAAGTGTTTTACATTATTGAGCAACTAAGTTATTGATATTCGATTGAAATTCTTAACAGTTATGCTTTGGAATATTTACTTTAAATTCTGGCATGCAAAAGTAATCGATAAAGAAGAAATAGAATTAATAAAGAAATATTAAGATTCAAGGAATTTGAGAAACTAAAAATTTATTTTAAAAATAAGACTAGTTAACAAATTTCAATAGAATAAATTCAATAAATAAATAATTGTTGAAATGAAAGTTTTGCATTTGCATGTTCCTGAAAATAGGACAAGAATTCTAATATAATTGAAATTAATCGTGAAAATTTTAAATCATTTGTTTTTTTTAATTTTTTTAATTTGGAAATTGTATTTTCCTAAACAAATTGAATTTTTATATATATATATATTTTATATATATATATTTTGTTTTGTATATACATAAAAAATGTATGTAAAATCCAGTAATTGAAATAAATAAAAATTTCTAAAGTTTTTTTAAACAAAGTCTTTGTTTATTAAATTAAATTCGTATGTATTAAAAATGTTATTGTGTTCTAAGTTATTTCTTTAAATTAACGACAGATATTTTTTATAGGTACTCCGGCACTCTCACGAAAGAATCGTAAAGGAGAAACGGATGATTGCAACGAGCTGCCAATTAAAGAAATGGATACGGTAATTACAAAGCCGCGTCGGCGACTAGGAATACAAGCCAATTCGGCGCGTTAAATGCTCCCCTGGCGATTCACGTTCTAGCCGGGGCTCTCGCGGATCTGGGATGGCCTTCTGGGAGCAAAAGCGGCAAGAGCAGCAGGAACAGCAGCAGCAGCAGCAGCAACAGCGATATCGGATCAAACTCAGTTAACAAGCCCGTGTCGTCGCTGTATCGGTCGCGCAAGTAGATAGATTTTAAATCGAGTCAACTGTGGGACAACAGTAACAAAGTTAACACGGCAAAATAATCTAGGAGCGATTGGTTCGTGTATTCCGTACATAATGAAAGCACATGAGACGAAACGGTAGTGGATCCCGAGGATGGTGGATGCTGCGAGGAAGAAATTGAATTCTGTTTTTACACGCCGCCTAATCACTCGACACATCGCAGTGTCAAGGGAGATTCTGTTTAATGCAGAACACTGAAAAATGTAGATACAAGTATAGTTACAAAGAAGACACTATTAACCCCATCCTATTTCATCGAAACCTTTCGTGTGTATCGACAATATCCACGATCGATCAGCGAAAGTACAGGCTATAAAATATAACGCTACGCCAACGTCGAAGAGAAACGTACCGGATGTCGCAAGGAAAAGGAATGACACAGTGAGAAGACCTAGAGACAACCAATCTCAGGAATGTGATGTGTGGCAGAATTCCGTGTGAGGAAATCAGTATTTTCGAACGGAAATCGTGGAACGAAAGAAAGGGAGAAACGTACGGAATAACAGATCGACATACGGGATCGAACAAAGACTCGTCCCAACAAGTGTCCTTACACCTTGTGGATTTAAAAGTTTTCTGCCCGACATCATCTTCGTCGCGAAGCGACGTTGACTGTGTTATGGAATGAATCGATGCCCAGACAGGGCATTTAAGTGTCCACGATCATCATCTTCAGTACGAGCATCATGACCCCGATAATGCGCCTGCTCCTCCTATCCGCTCTGCTGGCCATACAATCCTGCTCGACCGTCTGCTCAGCGAGCAGCGATGGTAAACCTAATGGCCCGATCTTTAATTTAGATCACACTGTTCTGGAAAAGAACTTAGCGGCAATCTTCAACAAGGTGGCACATAGTTCCGCGACCACGAAGCGCAGCGTGCCGGCATACGATGCTCAGGTGTCGGCTAGCACAACGTTGTCAACGGTACCATCGCCGTTAACCACCAGTACGATCACCAGTACAACTACCGCTAGCCCATCGATACCCGCTATTAAGTATCCGGCGGCGCCACGGGCCACGGCATCCCCCGTCTTTCGAGATCTGCCGTCGTACGCGCCGCCTTCCAGGGCACTCTTTACACCACCCCTACCACCAGAGTACCTGCATCCATTCGCCGATAAACCCACACTGCGAGGTACCAACTCGGACGTGCATACCAACAACAGGAGACCGGTACCACCACCGAGCTTGACGCCGGCGCACGAGCGGATACCCATCCGACCGCCGGATCTACCTCAGAGTCCTTCTCAAGTACCAGAGAGGCATCATTCTCATACGAGGATCAAATCGGCAAATGTGCCCGATAGCAGAGAGCAGAGGCCGGCGGAATCCGGTGAGGCCGATCGAAAGAACGGCACGAACGATCCTTCGTTCGTGACTCTTCATTACCCCAGTATTTCTAGGATTTTATCTGGCAGCAACGGCAGGAAACAGGATATTCCTGATATACTATTAAAGCCTTTAGCTACGAAAAGTCCGTTGCTGCCGAATATTCCTCTTGCCCCAACGACCGATAAAACTACATCGCCGCCAAGCACTGTGACGCCGAAAACGCATGGCAGTACCGTGGATCCTTCGAAGATCGCTGTCACGCAGCCAACGATCTTCAATCTACCAAACACTGGTCGACAGGACGACGACGGCTATCATCACGGCCTGAGGAACGAACACGATACTGATAGTATCGAAATAGTGGATACGGAGAGGCTACCGTATCCGCAAGCGCAGCCGCCGGCGCCAACGCCAAAGCGACCAGCAAGTGTCGACGACGATGGCGCTGATGATGACCGTTTGATACCACGCGTCGACACGCATCCACTTGAGTCTACGTGGCGGATCGCCTGGTCGCTACACGTATACGTCGCGGCGATTATGTTTACGCTCATGGCCTTGTATTCGATCTACAAGATCGTGCGTTTCAACGAGGCAACGAATCTATTCACACAATCGTACTTCCTAGCTGTTCATCTACTGTTGACCACAATCTGCACTCTGAGGTGCTTTCACCTCTTTTACGACGCTTACAATCTCGGACATTCGCTGCCGGAGTCATTGTCTAGAATTCTAATGTACTTGCCGGCACCACTCTTGTCTACGGCGTTTGCCACTCTGATGTTGTTCCTTGCCCGATGCTCGGAAGCACCATCGCTTAACAACAACATCCTCTCGCCTATTACGCTTGTATTTTCATCCACGGTGCACATTATACTGTGCGTATCCCTGCACGTGTCCGCGCACATGCTCGGTTATCAGGACGAGGCGAGAATCCTACCGCTCATCTGCCAGTGCATTTACATCATCGTCTGCATCACTCTAGGTTTATGCTACATGTACGTGTATCGCGTGGTGCGTTCGCAGATTCATATGGCCAGCAATAAGGCAGCTGGCGCAAATCATATGATGGGCGCCGATCCTACTACGGTGGCTCTCAGCACTGCCATCACCACCACTATTGCCACCGCTTTGTTGTTCATCCTCATGGGCCTCGTGCAGCTCTATGGCGTATTCGGTGTTCAGGAACGTCCGCAACAATTTCCATGGCTCTGGTGGGGCTGGCAGTTCTCCGTCAGATTACTAGAGCTATCCGTTTGTGGTCTTCTAGCCTGGGTTGCCAGCCTATCTCAATATCCGTTGCGCGAAAAACAGATGCAGCAACACTCGGCACACTCGGGCTTCGCTCTGTTTCCATGCGGCAGTTCCACTTCTACGGAAAACATGGATGACGTACTCTACCCCGCCATATGTAGTACCAACCAAGCGATTCAAAATTATACCATGAGAACAGGAAAACAAGTCTACGATGATAGTTTTCCACTGAATACTTTGCCCGAGCATTTGAACATATCAGGTAAAAAAATTGTAACATCTCATATTTTTCATTAACAATCTATTTATAATTGAATGTTTAAAATTTACTTCTCATTATTAATCTAAAAGAGACTGATATTATTTATTAGACTATTCAATATAACTATTAATTTGCAGTAACTAATGATTATTTATTGTATAGGTACCTTTGAGAGACATTCCATCCGCAAATCAGGTACAATGGGCCACTTTCCTCACGAAGGTCGAGGTTCCTTAAGTCGTCATGGAAACGGTATACAAACTCTAAGGAACTCAGAGACTCGCGGGAGGCATACGCCTGTACAAGGTCTACACGAACAAGCTCCAACCAGCGGCTCGACGATGCTAGTCGCCGAGGACGGCTTCGTTAGGTTTCGGAGTCTTGGTGCGGAGGAAGATGAGCTGTCCGATACGCAGAGCATGGTCGGCACTCACGGCAGGGGAAGTTCGCTCGCTGGTAGTGTTAGATATAACGCGAGGCATCCCACAGTACAGCATCAGCACCCCCATCAGCACCAGCATACGCTGCAACACTCGCATCCGAATCAACATCAAACTCACCACCAACTTTACAACAACACATAAAGGCTGTGCCAAC
The DNA here is from genome assembly GCF_000143395.1 of Atta cephalotes. NCBI lineage: Eukaryota > Metazoa > Arthropoda > Insecta > Hymenoptera > Formicidae > Atta > Atta cephalotes. Next base: position 1,386,294 of record NW_012130107.1, on the reverse strand, counting down.
GCGATGACTAGAACGTGATTCTTGTTGACTCGGTAGGTAACGAGAAATAAACTTTCAATCGTTTATTATTTTAATGAGAAATATGTAAAAAATAAAATGCTAGTAAATGCATAAGTATCACAATATTAGCAAACAATTTTTTCTAATAAATAAATTTTGGGATAAATATAAATAATAAAATTTTAAATCATTTAACTTTATGAGTGATACAATAATTGATGTTTTTTTATTGCAGACGTAACGATCGTCGTCGAAACATAGGATATATCGACATTCGCGAGAATCGTCGCCCTCGCAAACTTCGGTCTAAACTAATTTTATCTCGTACTCTATGTAAGATATGTCCTGTGTATAGACAACCTAATTGCCATTCCTGCTCTCCCGCTTTGCATCGACGTCCGAGCCAAGCCTCTGCCGTACGATATCTATATATATTTATTTTGATCCTCGATAAGCAAGTAAAAGTATACGGCGAACTCGTTTGGGGTTCCTCTACCTATATGTGGGTAGTTCAGGGTATATTGAAACTTGATCTTATATTAGGCACTTGGTACTTATTAAGATTCATGTGATTGAAAAAAAATAAAGAAATACTGTGTCTCACTGAAGTATATAGGAAAATGCTTCTCTCTCGGTTTTATGTTCACTGTTAGTACCGAACACGGCTGTGGAACGTATTGGAGGAACAAATGATTTTAAATTAGTTCTAATGCCACATAAGGAATTTCGATATATTTTAGCAAACACACTGCTATTTGATGCCACGTTATAGAAGACTTCGACGTTATATTGTCCCAGCAGATTTTATAACATTCATTATTTTACATAGTCGTACATACATTAAAAAGCATTTCAATGACCACCTTTCAATTGGTACTTGTTCTTCTTTGAATTTACTATTGTGACGGAAATTCGACATAAAATCAGCTTTGCGATCAGCAGGAAGTATATATTTTTTACAAAAAAAATTGTACGCGAGGTCCAAACACTCAACTGGGGAAAACAATTACGATTCTCATTCAGGTATTCCGAGATTAGGATATGATTGTGTCAAGCTGAAAGCGATGTTTGTACAGTCGATGATAATTTATCACTCAGTCCAATTGTACGATTTAGTTAGCGGCTAAGACTAGATTAAGAAAATTGCGGGTTACGTTAAGTTTAGCCATTAAGTTAGGCAAGACGCGACTAATGTCAACAGGTTTACATTTAATAAATCGAAGGAGAATAAGAAAGACGTCAAAAAAAAATACTACTACCGATTTAGAATAGATGACATAAGTGCGATTTAATGTCACACACACACAGGCCAGCATTTTATTTTATTTCTCAGATTCTAAGGTACAAAATAGTACTTTTTACCTTTCACTTCGTATATCGATAGGTCGCAATGTATATGTTTATATATGGACATTGTAAATAAGGTATACGGGCTCGTCGTGAGTGAATCTACTGTTATGATGGAATCCAATTGGGTTCTATTCGAGATATTGGAATTTATACATTTCTTGATTGTATAAAAAAAGATGCAAGACTTGTATTTTAATTTATGTCAGAAGCTGTATTTATTATGTGAAACATTCCACAACAAGTGATCAGTGTGTGCGCGATCGATTTGTGTGGGATTTTATTGCAATTATAAATTTATCTAGGCGCTAAATGAAACGGAACAAATGTAAATAAAAGCTTTTTTGCGAAGTCTTTACGTTTGTCTTACTTTCGAATGCGATTTTAGTCATTCTAGATGCAGCAGATGTACGTAAAACATACTTCTTTTTACATTTTTATAAAAAAATGAATTTTAGTTTGAATATACCTTCACAGGTTATTGTGTTCACATTATTAATTTATATCGGGATAGCATAATTTAGATAAATTTTACAAGACTGCTGTCAGTTTATAATTTGACATGCATTACACAAAAATGTTCCCAAATTTAGGTTTCCTATAAACAAATTTTATATTGTAATATATAAATATAATGTGTTAGTTATGTATGCATATTTAAATGATTTTGTTTTATTGTACCATTTCTTTCCATTTTCATTCTCCATTTCATTTAAATTCCTCATAGAAAATTATCATGCATGTATTTTATTTTCAAAGAATATTAATATTATATTTTATATATTGATAAATATATCTTATATTTTATATATGATGTCTACATGAGATAGCGAATAACGATATTACATTGATTTCTTTCGAAATCTATTAATATTTGACTTTGGTAAGTATATTTTATAAAAATATATAACTCTCCTTATCTTGATGACATAAATTTGATATTAAACAGTGATATTAAACAGAAGTATTAATCGAACATATTAAAGTATCACTAGTAAAGTATACACATTAAAGTATCTACTAATTAAAGTTCTTGAATAGTCACCACAGCTATATTGAATCGTAATGTCAGAAGCGAGAAATGACACGTTAATTTTTATTATATGCTATTTATAAATAAAGACAATTTGAATAAAACAAAATGATGAGATTATTTTAAAACATTTGTAAAAATGAATGAAACGAAAACTATGCTTATTCTCCCTGACAGTCAATAAATAATCGTAAAAAGTCATAAAAGGTATGTGTAAGTGAAAATAACGCATGCGCATTGAATAAAAGCACTTAATGTGCCTTTTATCACTTTTTACATCATAATTGAATCATTTGAATCATTACATCATGATTCAAGATAGTTGTGATGACTACTCAGGAGCCTTAATAAATTAGATACTTTGTGGACTTTATACAGGAAGCTTTTTTATAATGTTTTTGATAACATAAGAAATATAGTGTACTTAATATTTCGTATCTTTATCAAACTCTGATAAAGCACAAGATAAGTTATATAACGCAGAGCAGTTTCGTCATTGATTTAGTTTGCTCATATTCGTTAATTCATTGACTTACAATCCTTCGCGTATTATTATAAATAAATATTTAACGTATAAAATATTAGTAAATTATATCAATTAATTTTAATAACAAAAAAAGAATGAATTTGAATAAAAAGTGTATTACATTAAGTGAAGTGAACAACAAATTCACAGAAGATGTGCTAATAAATATCCTCTCCAAAATATGCAACGGAAAAGAAGTGCAATTGACAGATTGGAGTTTTAACGAGGGATCTGCTAAAGGTGATAATTATTTGTCAAATATTTACAAGGGCAAAGTGAATGGCATTATAAATGGCGATCCAAAACAACATGTGCAAGCGAATATTGTCGTAAAGTCAATGCCAAAAAATCCTAGAACACGAAAGACTCTCAGATGTATAGACTTCTTCAATAACGAAATCGCTTTTTATACGCAGGTAAGATTAGATATTTATACTTCTTTTTCTGAGACTTGTACATCTTCGTTTGAAAAAAATTATATTTATTTATGTAATCAAATAAACCATTTTCTAATTATTTTACAGATTATACCCAAATTTGAAAACTTTCTAGCAGAAAAAGGACAAACCGATCTATTATGCATACCACGTCATGTAATCTCCTCCACAGATAATGAAAACGGTTTTCTAATTTTAGAAGATGCTTCTTGCTTAGGATTTCGTGCCGTTTCACGACAGAACTGCCTAGATTGGGCAGAATGTTTAGCTGTCTTGAAGACATTGTCCAAATTTCACGCGATCTCATTTGCGTACAAAGATCAGAAAAAGGAAGAGTTTGCAGAAATGACAAATTCTTTAAAAGAAACCCTCTTCGGCCATGAACATTGGGACTGGTACAAAGGATTTCATGTAAATAACAGAAATATCTGATAGAATTTATATGATAGAATCAGTTTTCTTTCTAGAATAAAAAGATCTTTTTCCAGGAAAAGATACAAGTTCTAATTAAACACGCTTTAGCTACCGAATATCCTAACAGCAAAGCTGAGAAACAATACAATTCTTACAAATTTGGTGCTCTCTTTAACAAATGTACAGAACTATGTAATAGAAGAGATGCTCCTACATCTATCGTAGTGGAGGGTGATTGTTGGAGTCCAAACTTTTTAATCCGCGACATTGGAAGAAATCAAAAGCAAGCATTGATGCTTGACTTTCAGCTTGCACGTTGCGTAAGTCCTGTCATGGACCTGTCGTTTCTAATTTATGCTTGCACTCTGAAGTCATTTCGTGATCAATATTTTGATGAGACATTAAAAACATATCACTCCGAGTTGAGCAATGCCATTAGATTACTCGGATCTGACCCAGAGAAACTTTATCCATGGGATTTATTCATGAAAGAGGTAAAAAGAGAGATTTTAATTTTTCTTAGGAGAGAGGAGGTTTTAATTTTTCTCAGGAGAGACAATACTATAATCAATGTGTAATTAATTTTAGGTGAAGGAGCAATTTGTGTTTGGTGTGTTTGCTTCGCTTGACGCTATTCCATTATGCCTGATAGATTTACCCGAATCATTTACCATAGACACTGCTGTTGAGGATAATGAAACAATAGATATTAGTGATGTGATATTGTCATTTTCTTATCTTACAACAATCGGAAGGCAAAGATTAGCGGATGTCATAGTTCACGCTGTTGAAAAAGGATACATATAACACATATAACACAAAGAAAGCTTTACTATAAGATCATTATTTGCTGTAAAATATAATTAAAACAATTAATAAGGATTATTCGACACAATTCAATATAAGTTTTCTTCCTATGATACAATATTCTTCTTTTTATATAAATATTAAAAAGGAAATAATATTCATTGTAGTAGAATATTGTGTGCTTATGGAATTGTGATACACTAACCAATCTATATTATTTAAATAAATAAAATATTTTTAATTTCTCTGAAGAGATTCTTATTAAAACAATACAACTTATATTATTTGATATAATTCAATATAAGTTTTCTTATGACACATAAATAGAAATCTATATGTTATCTATAAATAAATGAGATATTTTTAATTTCTCTAAAAAAAATTGTAGGGGAAGAATCTCTTTTTAAATTATTAATCATTCCTCCTTTTTAAATAATTATTCATTCTGATTAAAAATATATTTTCTTTAGATTACACTTAATATTTTTATATTTCTGTAATGTTACAACTATAAAGAAAATGATAATTGGATCATGTTGCTCGCATGCAACTTCATCAGAAACAATGTTTATGTAACATATTTTTTTACAACTTTTTATTATTCTTTTTCTTTGCCAAGGCAAAGTCTTGCAAATTTCCAAGTTTTCTGGAACACTAGAATCTCCGTAGTGTAACATATTACGGTATAGGCGATATATGCATACATTCCGTAACTTATCAAAATTCGGAGCACATCAGTATATAACTATAATCACAAGAAAATTTGCAATATCATAGCGGAAGAAAAGTCAATAAAAGATAAACTGCGGGTGTATAAATATTTATACATTCTTAATGATTTCGATAATGATTCTATATATATATATATACAAACATTTAATCCAACTTTCCACTTAAAAACACAAAACATTAAATAAAAAGAGTGTAGTTTTTGCGATCGTATACGATAACACGCTCTATTTCTTATCAGCTGTTTTATAAAATGAAATTTTCTATCGGAGAATCTTCTCATTTTTTCTAGCAATACGTAAGGTTATGTTTCGCGCAGTTTCGCGATGCAAATCGATGATAGAAACATGCGCACGATCTATAGTCGACTACAGTGTTCAGAATGTCGACGGAGAGAGACTGGCAGTTCATAGAATTCAGTCACATTTCCTCTTGTGGCCTCTTGCCACTGTTTATATCATTTAATTCGTCCCCACTACGCGAGCCCGGTTGATTCAATAAATCTCAACAAGATCCTGTATTCCATTTACAATGGAAAATTACGTCTAACGTCATAGTTTCATACGTGGCAGATCGACGCCAGGAATACGAGGTTTGTTCACGTGCGATTACTACGATTACAGTATTAATAATCGGGACGTCTTTTTTACGATCGACTGCATCGTGTGAAGAACGACTGACGTAAACATTTCTTTCCCCCCCCTCCCCCCTCCTCTCTCTTTCAACGAGAAGAACTGGATCATAAAGAAGAGATTTATATATATGTAAGTGAGCATAATCATGCTGTGTCAAAAATTGTACTGTAGAAAAGTTGAAGATTATAAAATGACAAGATGCTTTTGTGAATGAATTACAGACCGTTTTTATCACGGAAAGAAAAGATCGAGTTATCAGAGAGATATTAAAAATTACTATAAATCACGTCTGACGAGATAACAAGTGAGTTATAAATATAAGTAGCAACGGCTTCATTAGCTTATTTCTTAATAATTCAATGATGTTCACTTATTTGTTACATTCTTTTAATGAGAAATATCTATTTTAAAAGATTTAAATCGCACGCATTGATCTAAACGTTCCATTAAATTAACATAAGTATTAATTTCGATAATATCGCAATATTTAAATCTAGTATTTAATATTCCCAATCAGATTTCAGTATTTCGAAAGTATTGTCGAGTTTCATAAATTAATTTATTAATAAATACGAAAGTAGAAGAAATTAAGATCATGAGTCAAACTAAAAACCATGTTAATTTGAGCGACGTGAGTGACAAGTTCACGGAAGAGGTGCTAGCAGACGTTCTTCGTAAAGCATGTGATGGGAAGAAGGTGCAGTTGACAGATTGGAATTTTGGCGAGGGATTTGCCAAGGGTGATAGCTACTTGTCGACTGTTAACAAGGGTATCTTGTACGGTGTTGTGGACGGGCAACAAGTGCAGGTTAATTTCGTCGTAAAATCAATTCCCAAAAATGTTGGCAGGAGAAAGACTTTCAGGAGCGAAGATTTTTTCGGTAACGAGATCATGTTCTATACAAAAGTGAGGGTATACGAAATTTCTTTTTATGTAATTGGAAATGCATATATCTTTTAAAAAATGGATCCGTTATATATAATCAAGTAGTAATACAGATGTAAAACATTTATAAATACAAAACAATTTTATAGATTATCCCTAAGGTTGAAAAATTCTTAGCAGAGAGAGGACAGAGCAATCTGTTGCGTATACCACGTTACTTGGCTTCTTACATGGATGGTGAAAATGATTTTATAGTCTTAGAAGATGTCTCTCCTCTAGGATTTGGACCAGCATCCAGGCAAAGCTGCCTGGATTGGGCGGAATGTACAGTAATCTTACAAGCCTTGGCGAAATTTCACGCAATTTCATTTGCATACAGAGATCAACGAAAAGAAGAATTCGTAGAAATAACAAGCTATTTAAAAGAAACTTATTTTGGTAATCATAACTGGAACTGGTACCAAAGATTTCATGTAAGTAATTACGTGTTACATTTTCAATAATTCTTACTAAAGTATATCTTCTGTTACAGAAAAAGTTAGTTGATATAGCAAAACATGCATTAATGACAGAATATCCTAACAGTAAAGCTGAAAAGCAATTTAATTCCTATGAATTTGGTACACTCTATAACAAGTGTACAGAATTGTGTGAAGAAAATGCCCCGACATTTGTTATAGCTGCGGGTGACTGTTGGGCCCCGAACTTTCTAGTCCGAGATATTGGGCAAAATAAAAAAGAAGCACTAGTACTGGATTTTCAGCTTGCACGTTGCGCTAGTCCTGTCACAGATCTATCGTTTTTAGTTTATTCTTGCACTCAGAAGCCATTTCGAGATGAGTATTATGATGACATATTGAAAGTTTATCACTTCGAATTAAGCAGCGCCATTAAATCTCTTGGATCTGAATCAGAAAGGATTTATCCATGGGATTTATTTATGAAAGATGTAAAGTATTTATTTTACTTTCAAAATTTTAAAATGGGAATTATATAGATACTAATACTCGATATTAATTGCAGGTGAAGAAAAATTTCATATTTGGATTAGTGTTCGCTCTGGAAAGTATTCCATTTTGTCTATTGGACCCATCACAATCATTCGATTTAGATGCTATTATCAAGAGTAACGAGGCAGTAAATATTGCTGATGTATGGACATTATATAATATTAAAACATCAAGTGGAAGACAAAGATTAGCAGACGTAATTATTCATGCAGTTGAGAATGGTTATTTATGAAAAAGGATATTATTTTTATATAATTCATCTTTCTGCGTTATAGAAGATTATAAAGCACAACTATCATTTTAATACAATAATGCATATTATACATATTACATATATTATGCATTATATCTATAACATATGTTATATACCAATACTATTGTAGTAGCAATATACTAATACTATGTAATATATTGGTATACCTACTGCTGAAGTATTATTGCAATATATAATATTATTGATATATAAATATATACACACACACACACACACACACACACACACACACATACACACACACACACACACACACAAAATTACTAATATATTTAATTATTAATAAACTTTTACTGTCACATATTTATTATTTTTTTCAATAGATTATATATCTCAAAATTATATTTATACATATGTGCAATTAAATTTTATGCGCGCACGCGTGCACAATTTTTATTAAAAATGTGTAGAATTAAATAAAATATAGACAATATCCATGTCTTTTTATATAATTTTAATTACAACAACGTAGATTAATTAAAATATAATCTGTATAAGAGTAAAGAGATATAGCCACCCCTTAACTTTTCTTCTTAGACGATACATATCTAAACTTTTGTGTTATCACATAGTAATATTAACAGAGTGGAGAGTATTGGTAGAAATTTTTGTATTTTTTCTTTTTTGTTTGTTTTTATGAAAAGTACATCTATTGCTGACAAGCATAGTACGTTAATTATAAGTGCATCACAGATGCACTTGATGCATATTTGATGAATAATCTTGCTGCGCAAAGCAAATAACTTTTAAGACGTTGAAAAATGTCTTAATCTGTCTCGCAATTGATAGTCTTCGTGTATCATCACGAAATCGCGGGTAAAGTTATGAAAAATCACATGATGTCGAGAATATTACACGGATGACATATATAATAGCGCAACAGTGTTTTTCACTAAGAGACACGTCTATGTGTTTTGATGTTGAGTATTGATTGTCACAACGTTACTCGCATCAAAAACAGTTGTGTCTTCATCGTCTTCCTCATCCAGTGGCAGCGGTCGCATCTCGACGTCTTGCCTGTGCGTGAGGACACCGTATTTTCGAACCAACTGAGCGCGTGTCTTACTTAATCTGCCGATAAGAGCAACACAAAACTCATTAAATTATTAATCATATATCAGATAAGTATCTACATTCTAAATTCTTTGGAGTGGAATCTCATTCTAAAGAATGAAAATTAAATCTTGAAAAAGAGTGACTCAAATTTCAATCTTCAAAAGTGAGACTTCACTCTACAGAAATTCTCTGAGGCCCAATTCCACAATTCACGATTGTCAACCTCGGTCAATCGAAGTTTAATTTATTCATCTCTTTTGAATTCTAAAAATTAAAAAGAGATGAGAAATAAGTTGAACCTTTATTAAGAGTTAACTGTGAGTTGTGGAATTGAGTCTAAAAAGTTTTAGAGAGTATGTAACACATTGTTCATGTTCATTACTATTGTCTGTTTAAACGTACCTTAAACTACGGAACATGATGTAGGCCATGACAAGGATGCTTAGTCCCACGAAGACTAAGAAACCACGTATAAGAGCACCAGTATTGAAGGATGTTTTTCCTTCGCTGGACTATTTCATCAAAATGCCATAGTTAATAAAAGAGAAAAATCAAGATATAAATATAATTCAGTAATACAACATATGCAGTCTGTAAAGTTCTATTTATAAATTTAAATTTATATATGATGTTCTTAAAAAATATTTTGCCAAAAATTTTAGCAATATAAATCACAAACATGAAATGTATAAAGTTCACAAATATATTCATTCAACATAAAAAAACATTAATACTAATATCTGCTAATATTAATCTATTAATATGGATAAAAAATATATATATTTATATTCATATTTAATTAATATGTTAATATGTATCAACAATTAATATGTGTTCCATCATTAATATTTATGATTTTTAGCATTAATGCTATAATTGCAATGCACTAGAATCGATTGCTTTAGTATAATCAATCATATATAAATTATTCTAAAATTTTTTCCATGAGCACTGATAAATTACAATTACAATAAATGATACAAGAATTATTTCAGTGCACAGTAATAATTAATTTTTTCTACTTTTAACCTTTGTTTTCGCAGCATTGCGTGTGCGAAATTGCCTTTAATCTTAGAACGAATTTAGAACGAAAAAAAAATAAATAAATAAATAAGCGATTTTTGATTCTCAAAGATGTTTATAAATTCAAAATATAAGAAACATGCTAGTATCAAATCAATGAGATCTAAAATCCTCTTTTATTGCATATAGCTTTTTATTTTACAGAAATTATATAAATACAGAAGACAAAATACAGTATATATACACTTTTCTTCTTAAAGCATCGCACAGAAAAATTTTATTGTAGTTTTTCGTCTTTTTTCATGCGAGTTTTTTCGTACGAGATTGTTATCTCCTCGAATATATCATGCATTATGAGATAATCGAAGTTATTCGAGGTTATAATTTATGTTAAAAACAATAAAATTATGGCCATATACGAGAACGAGGATGTAGCTTGAATTTAACAAAGATACGAACCTCACTGGACGTATCTACGTGTGCAGTTTTATTCACGACGGTGACGTCTGACGGCTTCGAGGTTATGTCGTGCGTCTTGTCATCAGCCGCCGGTTTTTTCGCATCAACGGGCGACTCGGCCGCATTCCTTTGACTTTCCTTATCGCCAAGCTTCTCATTCGTTTCCACATTATCGATAGGAACTGCCTTCCCGTCTACATTCGTCGACGACGCGTTCCTCTTCTCCCGGAAAATCCCATCGCAGACTGCCGTCTGCGCCAACAGGAAGATCAACAGAAATATGAAGAACTTGAGCTTCTGGATCTTCGACCGCGTCATCGTGCCGTGTCATTTAAACGGCGCGGCAACGGCGGCGCGGCGACTATAGATTTCTTCCTCGCGGTTTACAACACGACAATCCGACGTTCTAACGCGTTCTCCATGTTGCTCGCCCGTCCGGTGCGCACAATTAGATGTCCGTTCTCCTCGTCACGCTTCCTCCCGGACCAGCTGTTTTGCGACGCGATATGTCCTTCGGAGTTCGGACAATTCCGTGTCCTCACGCGCGCGACGTCTCGCAACGCACATGTCGCGGAGAATCGCGTGCGTAATCGCGCTCCGTTTAGCGTTAAAGGCTATAAAAGGCGTTAAAAACCTCATCCAGACTTGCGATCGTGAATACGCGCACACTTGTACATGCGCGTGTCAACGTCTTCAATGATAACGATCGGGATATCGATCGAATTATAAAACCAGCAGCACATGTATGTTTTCCTGCTTGATATTGCTCACATTTTATTTAATAAATTATTAAAAATAATTCTGTATGATGCAATTTTAATAACAAATCTTTTTATTTATCCAACTCAAATAGTAGTAGTTTTAATTAAAAAATATTCTTATTGATGAGCCTCTTATTATTCAATCCAAGTAATGGTAGCTCTTTAATATTATATTCTTTGTCAAAAATGATTACTCCTCGAAAAAAACTATTGTACCAAATTAAAAATTATAACCTAAATAATATAGTCTTAACTAACCAAGTAAAATTATAATATCAATATAAGATGATTAAATATTTCATCTTCTCTTGAGTGTCATGTCCGCATTATCGCCCTTATTATCGAGGAAATCGTTTCGTAACCCGGCTTAGCACCTTGATACCAACGCGATTTAATTATTTAATAATGATTTCCTTTTCCACGATGCTTGAAAGGAGATTTAACGCTTGATTTCCAATACGTCTATCCCCTTAATTGCATTTTTATATTTTTTATTGTTAATTTATATATTCAAAATTCTTTTACATTAATTGTTCTCATGATTTTACATTAATTTAACACAAATATTTTTGTTAAATATAATGAAAGTATATTTTTTCAGTTTTGCAGCTTTATCTGTCTTGATGATTTTCATATCGGTATGTATCCAGAATAGATTTTCTTTTTTAATGCGTGAGAAAAATGATTTTGATATCAGCGTATATTATTAAATGCACTTTGGTTAAATCAAATATTTTTGATTGTTATAACAAGATTCGAGATTTTACAGCTGTAATGTTTAGTAGATTGTATTAGATTATAAGAATTATAGCATATTATATTATAAAGATTTTAATATTTTTCAGTTTGGATTTAACAAACGACAAATATTTGTTCCGTCAGTAATACGCAACATTACCAGAATTCTGATGAACGTTAAGTCCCAGCGCACTCTAATAGTTTAATTATTTTATTAATGTTTTATTTAATAAATATACTTATAATATGTGTCTATATTATTTTATTAATAATAGTAATTAAATATAAAATACACAGGTATGCAGATAAAGTACATAATCCATCATATGTACGCTTTTTATAAATACAATATAACGTAATAAAATATAATATAATGTAATAAAACATGTGTTTTCTATATGATTAACAAATATCAGCATGCAATTTTGTTTGCATTCGATTCCCTTTAGTCAAATATTAAGTTATAAACAAATGGAAAATGAGATCAATTAGATTATCATCTTTTGATAACAAATATTTAATTAACAAATACCAGTATGTAATTTCCGTTCTATCTCTTTTTGTTAAATATTAATCATAAACAAATAGAAATCAATGACGAATAAATCGATTTTTCATTATCATTTTCTAGCTTAGTTAATTATTTTAAGCATACAAAATAAAAAACATTTCGATTTACAATTAGTCTTCCTCAATTTAATTGTATAATATTTATTACGTGTAGTAAAAAGAAATCTATTATTTTTGCATGAAATTGAATGGAAAAATAATGGATTTCTTTTTACTACCTCTAATATTATGATATTAATATTAATATTAATTAATGAGTATATATTAATAAGTAATATTAATAAATTTATTAATATTAATAAATATGTAGTATTTATTAATATATAATCTATAAAAAAAGGTTTAAATTAATATACATATATAACCCAAATAGTTACTAATATCACTGTGATTATAAATTATTGTTATATATACGAAAGGAATATATTTATAAGTTATTTTCTTATAATTCATACACAATAAAATTTGGCCAGATATTTCTTAGTCAAAACATCATCTGGACCTTCAACAAATAAGCTGATATTATTTATCATCATTTTAACAATTGAATGTTATTTGAGTTGAAGTTGAATGTAGAAAAATTATTAACATTTAATACACTTAAAAAGAATGACCGGTCAGGGATAACAAATCATATAGTTTAAAAATTTTGCAGCAAGTAATTTTACAGTCGAAATAATTGCCGATTAATCGAAATTTTATTAAAGTCACCTTTTTTTCCAATCGCAATTCTGGATAACATTTTCTGCGTAAAACAGACTTTCAAAACGTGTGTCCATTCTTGTTCATAATATTATCTTTTATTTTTCTTTTTTTTGTTAAACGAATCTCACGATAATTAATAATAGTTATCAAGTTAATCATTAATAACGTGACCTCATTAATGATCGTTAACGTAGATAAAATTATTATCATTTACGATGTCATTAATTTTAAATCTATGTGTGATAAGCCCCTCTGTAACTTTATAAACTTTCTAAGAATGAAATTTATACTAGAAAAAATAGAACTTTAAGCGAAATCTTTTAACAATTTTTTAATTATAGTAATATTATATAATAGCTATTTTATAATTAATTGAAGCTTTTTTGTAGACTATACATTAACAAATATTTCTTATTAATTCTAGTATTTTATATTAATATATAACATTGTAAAAAAGTCTAAACTCTAAATTAATATACAGTCTAAAAGTCAGCAGTAGATGATGCACATTTTCTTGATCGTCCTAGTAAAACTCTTTTACCAATCGAATAAAATAGCTATTTTTACGTGCGTCTATAACAAAATGAAACGAAAAATATTCATTTGTTGTTTGCTGATAAGTAAACGTATCATTTGTTCTGGAAATGTGTGTCTGCCCAGAGAAGTCTGCATTGAGACGTCTTATACACAAGGTATCCTATTTTAAATAATACATTAAAATTTTTTGATAACTATAGTAGATACGGAAAAATATTTCAAACAAAAACTGTATAGTTTGAAGGAGATTACCATTGATTTGATCTTAGGTGGCGTCGCCAAGATCAAATCAATGATACTTCTTGTCCCCCTCCAAACCATATAACTTTTGTTTGAAACATTTTTCCGTATCTACCATAGTTTTTTCGAGAAATCTTAATGTATTACTTAAAATGGGACACCCTGTATAAGACATTATAAAAACATCTTAAAATTCATGAGACATATTTGGCACTATATGAAAGACGTTTATATGACATTTTAAGATGTTTTATGTTCCGATTTATAATGTCTTGTAGACATTATCTTCAAGATAATTGTTTCAGACATTTGTTAAAAAATAAAAATAAAAATTACTGATATCAAAACGCGTTGACATGAGGAAAAATACAAAGCAAAACCTGGAATTACCTGATAAATCTATATATTAATAATATCATATTTACACAGAAATAAAAATGTTATTTCTTCCACTATGCTTACATATTTTCTATAACGATCTGTCAAAATATACATTAGATTTGTTATCTATTAGTAAAGTAAGATAAGTATTAAATAATTGATATAGCGATTTATCAAATAACTTCAGTTTTTATCTCATATTTTTCCTCTTATCAACGCGTTTTCAGATAATCTCGCAATTATTTAGTTATATAGTTGCTAATTATGTAGTTGCACAATATTAATAATATAATACAAAACATTAGAGAATGCCAGATTAATTCATATCCAATATTTTTATAGGTTACGTACTTATATAATTTTCTCCCACAAAGTTAAAACGTTCTATTTGTTTTATGTAAATATGATCCCGATTTTATGAACGATTTTCTCTTATTAAACGATGTATTGAATACCGCAAAGAGATTTTAATTTCAAATTCTCTTTCCATGTCTATCCGCAAATAAGATATTTATATATTTTATAAAATATTTCAAATAAGATATTAATGTATTTATATATAAGAATTGTAAATCTGAAACGCTTCGTCTCTCTTTTTTTTTACTCTCTTCGAGCATAAACACGGCACGAATTTGCTCTTTCATTCCAAGAATATGCATTTATATTTATGGAATAATGTTGACACGCGTGGAGTGGATGACCAATTCACCAATGGAGGCGAGGCAATTCGACACGTGGTATACGTGCCTGTGTGCTGCAAATATGTATAATTCGTGGGATTCAGTGCGGGATTTAATTTATCCCCCGGCCCCAAGCTAAAGCTTTGCTATTTGCAAATCAAGCTTTCATCGAATACTAATAATTTTTATATATAGAGATAAGTAATTTTAATCTCAGTTTACCCTTAATCTTTTTTTTACTTCTTAAAACTAACAAAGTATGTTTAACTGAGATTAAAATTTATGTATATTTATTAGTTATAGAAATGGACATTAACTACTTTGATTAAATCCCAATTAACTTACTGTTAAAGTTCCGTTAGCAGTGTCAAAAATTATTTCTTTTATTATGAGATTAGTAGCTCTATAACTAACTTAGTAATGGATCAGCTGATACTGATATAATTTCCATTTACATTGTTCAGTTTAAATTATATCATTTTAAGGTCAGCAAATTTTTGGAGATTTCAGGCAATGCGAATAGATACCTTATGTTTCTCTCTTATCGTTACATAAATTTTAACATCAAATTCTGATGGAATTAAGGATGAAATTGGATTCAATTTTACTTTTCTGTCTCTTATCTTTTTCATGAATTTTGCAGACAACCGGCAATTAATTTTCCTCCGTCTTTCTATTTTTTTCAGCCCATTTCTCAAACTCTGATCTTTTTTTATCACTGATATGTTTTCTCGTGAGTTTCCTCGCAAGTGGAAATTGACATTGACCCGTGGGTGAATCGATACGCGAATTCAGCCCTGCTACGTGTATATACATTCACATTCATGCGTGTGGTAGGTCAGACGCGCAGCGGTGAGAGACGAAGAGATAGAGAAAAGTCAGGACTACCAGGAGTGCCAGGAGAGGCCGCCGCGGCTGCGGCAGTTGAGGCTGGTTGGAGCCGTTGGGGGCGTTTGGGCAAGCGCATGAGCACGACTCCACGGCCTCTACGAGAGTGAGTTCGCGTTTGCGAGGAAGTCGCGATCGTGAGTTCGGTGCGTGCACACATCGGCTCGCGTACATATAATATATGTATATATACATGCCCGTCTCGGCTGTGAACGGCGCGCCCGCGGCTGCGATCGCCGACGGGTCAAACGGCGTAGCAACGGATGGCTCGCGATTCTGGCCGATCGGCTGGCTGAACATGATGCGCGCCTGCGACGATACGTCCGATGTACGATTGGAGAAGTTTCGAACGGCGACAAGCGGCGCCGTCGCGACGTCGGGGAATGGGGACGCGAACACGACGGAGGAGATGGCGACGTCGAGGAAGTGCGATGGACAGCTGTCTATGCTGTGCGCGACGAACAGCTGTTCGTCCTGCAAGCCTGCATGCCGTACGTCAGAAATGGAGCAAGAGGACCACGGCCCGTCTTGGGACAACCTGCCCACCGTTATCTTGCAGGAAATATTCTCATATTTGTCGCACGAGACCAGAATAAGAGCCTCCCAGGTATATAGAAGTGTGAGAGAGAGAGAGAGAGAGAGAATGTGTGTGCGTGCGTGTGTATGTTGTCTGTGTAGTTTTGCCTCTTGTTTTCCTTTTCTTCACGATCGTTTGCGCTGTAAACTGACCTGACATTGTGTATGGCCGATAAAGCTGTCGCGTCATTTGCAAGAATATTTCTTATGCGACGGAATGTATACTAATGAGAATTCGCTATCTGCTTCTCGTCTGACATACGCTTGCTCAATCGTTATTTGCATGGGTAAAAGTTTACGAACGTTATCATATATATATATATATATATATATATATATATATATATATATGTGTGTGTGTGTGTGTGTGTGTGTGTGTGTGTGTGTGTGTAGTGTGTAGT
>NW_012130107.1:1365833-1369161 GCF_000143395.1 Atta cephalotes | reverse complement strand
GTAAGTTAAGTAACGTAGTATATATATATATATATATATATATATATATATATATATATATATATGTGTGTGTGTGTGTGTGTGTGTGTGTGTGTGTGTGTGTGTGTGTGTCTGTATTTGCGAGAAAGGGAATTGCTACTCTTTATATATAACTCTTTTCTGCATTATTGTATCGAGTAACAAAACATTGAATATATTGATGCTGAAATACCAACGATCATTTATAGCGATAAACCTTGTCAACATGATAGAGATTAGATCTTTAGGGATAAGAAAAATTGTCAAGTTAACACACATAATGTTTCTGTAAATAATATTTTATACTATAAATGTAGTAAAAATGATTGTTGGAAAGTAAAAGATTGTATATGTTATCTTTGTTATATCAATAAGCTTGTTTTTTATTTATAATCAATAGGCTTATTTTTTTTTAGATTTACACAGTCCATTTTTTCTCTGTTTTTTTCTCTAATATAGAAAGAAAAGGAAAAAAGATGAATTATGTAAAAAATTCAGCTAAAAAGAATAGATCTAATGTAAATATTGATCAATATTTATATAATTATTTATAAAAATTTATGCTTATTTAATATAAAATTTGTTCATTGGACTTGTTCAATTTTCATAGGTGTGCAAAAATTGGAGATACACCTTGTTCCACCCAAACTTCTGGAAAAAAATCACTTTTGTGTTCAGAGATCAGGATAGTGTTTTGTGGGCTCGGTTCGTAAGATTCACCCATCTGTTTGCAGATTCATTAAGTGTTACACCGTACATATAGCATGTTTGTTATAGATTCTTGGCAAATCGTTTTGCTCTGAGTGTACACGAAGCTACGATTCGTTGGGCTAAATCTAGATCTAGAAAGATCAATTGCACAGGAGAAACGTATAGGCTCTTGAAGAAATTAAGCCACAATAGACAATTGAGAAAATTGTGCTTGGAATTCTATAGTAATACTAGTGATTCTCCTTTTGACAACGAGGATGACAGGTATTAATCTTAGTTAGTGTACAAATCAACTGTCTTGTTACATTTAATAAATAAATAATAAAATTAGATTGTTTGTATTTTAGTAATTACAAGAGTTCTTCATCATTAGAAAGATGTGTGATAAATATTATTGAGACTTCTAATTACCTGGAAGTCCTAAGTCTAGGGTGCAGGGAAGAGTTGATTATGAATTTATCTGCAATTGTGGAACCTCTCCGTCTTCATCACTCCAAACATTTAACACACCTCAGTCTGGCATCTATCAAGGACGATCCTGACTATTATGACTTCTTTGAATTTGATAACACTATTTTTAATTCGTTTATCAGATTGTCTATCTTAACTTTAGATTATGAGTATGTCAGTGATGCTTTGTTGGAAGCGTTAGATAATGGATGTATGCAGAGACTTGTGATTCATATACATGGCTGGAAACCGGATTATCCAGGAACAACAAATATAGCTTGGAAAATGTTTGTTCAAAAAAAGTGAGTTACTGTAATTGTCACATTATAGTCATATTGAAAATTATTTTGATCATTTACAAAAATAGGTAGTTAAAA
Organism: Atta cephalotes; assembly: GCF_000143395.1. NCBI lineage: Eukaryota > Metazoa > Arthropoda > Insecta > Hymenoptera > Formicidae > Atta > Atta cephalotes. The sequence goes on along the minus strand of NW_012130107.1, from coordinate 1,367,605 downwards.
AAGGACGTACCTAATTTATTTATTTGCAGTCCACATTGTGAATTAAGGCTCAATCTTATACATTCTTATGCCGGTGTCAAGGTTTTGGATACTGACATATTATGTCCTGCTATGCCACTGACACACTTACAAGTTCTATTCTGTGAAAACATTAATATCAGTGCGTTACATCGATTATCAATGTGGTATTCACATACATTGCAATCATTGACATGGGTAGATTCGATAGATTACAAGCAGAGTATACCATCTACATTTGATCCAAACGATCCACATGGGTAAGAAAATTCTTTATACTTTAACTTAATATATTCTCTGATGAGAGAGTATATTATATATTTGTATATAATTCCATTATAGTCCAGATCCTTTGGTGTTAGTGGCATGGAAGTGTAATAAACTTATGAAGATGATGTTCCTGGGTCATAAATATTATCAAGAGAATCTATTGGCCATCGCGCGTCTCAGAGGCAATACTCTTAAATCATTGGTATTTGCAAAAAGTGATATCACATCTGAAGTTGAATTGTGGCTCGAAGCTGAAAATATCAGACGTGTGAGTATACAAAAATTTTGGCAAATGTCTTTTATATTTTTTCTTCTATATTTTCTATATAAGAAATTAAACATTTGTACGATAAGAAACTAACGATTGTTTCTTAAAATCGAATAATCTTAAAAATATTAAATATTTTAACATTTAGGAAATTCGAGAAATAATGGGTCCACATTGGAGGCCCTTGAGTGACTCAGATTTGCCAAAGGTGATATTAGATCCTTTCAATGGCGATAGTAGAGAAGTGATTGAACCGTTGGTTCTTGGTGATCAGAAATAATTCTCAGACAGATGCCAAGGAAAATCTCTATCCAGTGTGATTGTCCAAAAACCATCTCCGGGCCACCAACATTCTCAGAAGTAATGTTATTAAATTACATCTTTTATTCTTCTACAAAATTTGTTTAATGAGGGTGAAACATCGAACAGCAAATATGCAGTATAAGTTCGAAATCTCGTTATCGTTTTCCGAGTTGGGAATTCTGGGTGCAATGTGTAAGAGATACAAAGAGATAAACGCACACATAACTTTCTCCTCGTTTACCAATACTTCTATCGGTTATTATATATGAATGTGATAAATTGTAGTCAAACTAGATCTACTTTTGACTTGTTGATGATATATCTGATGCAAATTACAACACATTTGCAAACAATGAGATGATCTCTTCAACTAAGAGACGATCTCTCCAGTGATTTATATGCACTATAGTTTTCTTCTTATGGAAACCATGAGTCGCGCTTTGATGTTAACAAAGCGATGTTAGAAGTGTGATCACGAATGTACATTAAGTGCGATATGTAAATGTATATCGCCCCTCTCGTCTATTAAGTCGATATTGCCAGAAGAAACCAGAATACATTTTATATAACTACATTTATTATTCTGGTCAAAGAGAGCGGCACATTAGAATGACGTAGCTGAGAACAAGATCACAATGTAAGAAGACTGTCGTGAATCTTGTAAGAGATGTATCATGCAAAGCGGAGCTGGAGCAAGGATACAAAGGACTTGTTCAGCAGAAAAAAAGAAGTGTGCAACATGTAGGAGAGAGAAAGAGAGAGAGAGAGAGAGAGAAGAGAGAGAGAGAGAGAGAGAGAGAGAGAGGTACGGTAGTACGTACGTCGTAGTACGTTACGTACGTACGTAAGTAAAGTAAACTAAAACTAAACTAACCAAACTAACTAATAAGTAAGTAAGTAAGTAAGTACGTTA
>NW_012130107.1:1363486-1365200 GCF_000143395.1 Atta cephalotes | reverse complement strand
AGAGAGATAGAGAGAGAGAGAGAGAGAGAGAGAGAGAGAGAGAGGTTCGGATCTCGTGATCTTCCACTGGAAAGAATAACAAAATTCCACAAACATATGTAAGTAGAAATGCGTTTAACAACATATTTTTCCAATTCTCTGAGAAGTTAGGTGATAGTGAGCGCCAAGAGCATGACGTGCGAGAGTAAATATCTAGTAAGACTTCGCGAAGAGTTCGTCGAAATGAGCGGCGCGAGAGCATAAAGAGTCTTGAAGACAAAGAGAAAGTAGAAAAAGAGCACAAAGTCAATACAGTGATCCGAGGTTATTTTTAATACCAAGACCAATCGGACGCTTTTGTACAAATGTTAACATAGCGCGATCCACTCGACGAAGTACGTAGAACGCAGTTGCGAGCGAAAACGAAACGAAAAAGAAAAAGATCGCTTGATATATATATCCACCACCTATTTATGTATAACTTTCGATAGGTGATAATGAGTAGCGATCGAACGCAAATATATCTATACTCATCGTGCTCTTAGCGACCGCTGATGACGAACATACACGAATGTAGGTATATCTGTAAAATCGGAGTTATTAATCGCTAATCGTATATGTATGTATATGTATGTATAACTGTATTATCTGTCGAACTTTAAACACGTCAACATCCGGACGCAGCGCGCATCTATTTCTGTCGTGCGATTAACAGTGACGATTCTGAGAGCGTGTTTAAAAGAGAGAAAGGAAGCAAGAGAGGAAAAGAGTGAGAGAGAGAGAGAGAGCGCTATTCGTAACAAAGATAAAATACCAAAATGTAACCGTATATGCCGTATATACACAGTTTACTATTCCGAGAGGTTCTTTACTTTTTTCGAGCCCTTGTATAATTATATTACATTATCGTGTATCGTAACTTATAGTCACACGTGTATTAATATTGGTTTTTATATGTGGTTTCTGTACATATATCTCTCCATGCGTTCGAGACACTGGATACACGCGCGAACGACGCGAAGATGCGTGCGGAAAAAAATATACAAGAGGAAGAAAGGAGAGATAAGGGAAGCACAAAAGGAGGGAGGAGATGAAAATACGAGGTGGAGAAAAAGCGTTTCTTTTCGACGTACAGCTGTTATACAAGATGAACGGGCCTTAATATGTACCTGAGTCGCGGATAAGGGTAAATTCACTGAGAAAATCTGTCACGCGACATCCACCATAGAAAGATAACCAGATTAAACACCTTAGAAACGGCTGCCGTCCTCCGTGAATGTGCGGTACGCCATGTGCACACGCGCCCACGTTCGCCAGGACTATGGCCATCAACTTAAGGTATATCACGCTCGTGCCCTTTCATTTCGTATTCCGCGCGTGTATATTTTTACATCAGATGAAAGAAAGGGGAGAAATGTAACGCGAAACGAGAGGAACCGACTGAGGGGTTTCCAAAAGTCATAACGATTAATTACTGTACGAACGCGAGCGTAATCGACTAAAGCTCATCCGCTGATCGCCAATACTACGCGGATGGAATAAAGACTTTATTAAGTAATTTTACGTTTTTTTCTTCTCGTTTTTCTTTCAAACAAATGGAAATTTCGCGTGAAGAAGAAAAGAAAGAAAAACTATATTCGAGGACGCGGTGTCCAGCGTGTGAATGTAATAAATGAGCGAGAGAAAGAGAGAGAGAGAGAGAGAGAGAGAGAGAGAGAGAGAGAGAGAGAGAGAG
>NW_012130107.1:1358449-1362776 GCF_000143395.1 Atta cephalotes | reverse complement strand
GAGAGAGAGAGAGAGATTGTCTTTCGACAAGATAGCCCGGTCTAACTAGCAGACGACGACGACAACGACCCGATTAGCTCAATCGCGCGCTTTATGTGGGTTTGCACGTTTATTTTCTTTTTTTCTTCTCGACCAGAGCTGGAGCGATCAGGTGTGCGTGTGCCGCGGAGGAGCCATGGTACTCTTATCGGAAGTCTAGTATACAGTGTAGTGTATATTTCCCGCATGATCCTCGTCGTTTAAAGACGTACAATGTACCATGGCTCTAAAGCGGAATCACGGCCAGCGCGAAGAGTTTTTCTTGTTGCTCCGTCTACGACATTCCACGATGAGAAGCGAGGATCGGAAACGCGACCGCTCCGTCGACTTCTAAACGAACAACGTTGGTCTTCTCGACTCACCCCAGCTAAAGAATCTTTACGCTGCAGCGGCTAGCGTTCCTCCTTCGATTATAATCAGCCGCTGATGGCGAAGCGCGCGCGCATTTAGATAAATTATGATAAAGAAAGAGAGAAAAGGGAAAAAAGAGCGTTAAGTTATCGTCGACTGAAAGCAAGATCGCACAAGATTATCGGGGTATAGCCGGAGTATGTATATGTATGTATATAGTTTGATTTTGACACGGACACGCGACACGTAGACGCATTTTGTTGAACCCGCGCGAACGAAACAGTCGCCGTCGGGTCAGTCGGCGGCCACGAGTAATATTATAAGTTCCTAAAAAGAAATATTTTACACAGTTTAAGTGATAGAACGAAGAGAGGGCCGGCATACGAATACACACACCCGTGCACGAACAAGAAAGAGAGCATTCAGTTCGACGTAGATTTGTTCACTCGCTCGTTCGTTCATTCGTTGATTCGTTTTCGGCGCTTTCCAATACTTTTGGACATGGCACGAGTAACGTCGTCATAATTTAATCAAGTACGAGTACATATAATGATGTAATCCATTCCAGTCGATGGGAATGAGCGTGACGTAGTGTCGCGAGAAAGATCGGACAGGCAGTGCGTATCGTCAAGAAAAAAATCGGATCCGGGAGAAATCGCCAAGTATTGCATATAGTATATCGATCGGAAGCAGATTTGATCTTGTACGAGTTGTGCGTGTCTTGTTTTAATAATTGCCAAGAGCGTGTTCGATAGACTAACTTAATTCCCAAAAACGACGATCTTGTTAATTCTAAGATGCACAAACGAACTTAGTGTAACTATGTCTATAAGTTTCCGTAGATCGTCTTCGATTAGGTCGACCGATCTTATCTGAACTGAAAATGCGACTTGCGTTATTTTCGAAACACATGGCTCGTACGTTTCCGATTGACTTGTACCTGTCGTCGCGACGTCTGCGATCATCGCGTTCCGTTCGTAACAAATGATCTTAGCCCATTAGGACGGGAACAGGATCGCCAGACACGCGCATTCCTCTATCGATACACACACGTAAGAGTTACACAAACAGCGTTAGATGTAAGCAACGAGTTATGTAAGCGAGAACAGAAGTTTGTACCGTCGCGCAATCAAGCCTGAAGGTTTCCGGAATCTTTCACAAAGGGCTTTTATGATCCCACGTATATATTTTGTCGCTATATATAATATTCGTTTATAGTTACGAACGGATCTTACAATGTTCTAGTTGTAGCGTGCGCAAGCATATAATGCCATCGAGCATGGGGTGATCATTCGAATGCACATCCGTCCCGAATGCATGGGACTTTTAGCTTTTTATCGCCCAAGTTGTCTCTCTCAGAATTTAGAGGAAAGCGTGTCGCACAATAAATTAAAATAAATCTGTGCTTTTGGAAATGTAAAGCTTGGAACGATTTCTCATATTGGAACTTGAAGTTAAAATTATTAATAAAGAAAGGAACACAAAGAAAGAAGATAATAAAACCAGTGATGTGGCATAGGGCAATAGAGAGTTAAATTGAAAAGAAAGCGTAGCGTGTAATGGTGAATGATTCAGAGCATCGAAGCACAGTATCATGTTCATCATTGCAATTTGTATTGCGTGATGCATGATCGGCTAGAGATCGAAGAATTGTCGCGACGAGAGAAGATAGTCTCTCGCGTATTATTTGAAAGGGTATTAAACCAAGCAAGAGCGATGTAAAAGAATTTGTACGACGATCATCTTCGTTAGATACGCCGTCATCGAAGTAAATTCTTGAACACTCGCCTGCGATAAAAACTGACTAAGAAACGTGCTAAATCGATTCTGGTCGCTAATGCAATTTCTATATTTCAGATTTGAAGCGTTTTAAAACAAAAAGTGGCATTCGTGGCATTGTGCAGTATATATATTGGCATTATTATATAATATTGTCGGTATAAAATTTGATTTATCACTGTAAGAATCTTTTTCAGTAAGAATTTCACTTTTAGCACGGAAATATCAGTTTTAGCTTCTCAGCGCAGGGAACGTACAATCTATCCAAGAGGGTAGAAACCACTTAGTACTCAAATATTGCTGACCACAGAATCTCGCCGAATTCAACCAATGAATAATTACAGTCATATATATATAGAAGATATCGGTCACTTTTGAAATTCATCGATTGTATTATCTTAAACAGATCTTTCCGGACCTTAATTTTTCAAAGTGGCATCGCGGTATTAAACGGTTGAATAAGAACGGGACTCTATTAAGCGTAACAAAAGCAATTGAGGAAAAGCGATCGTTGCTTTGCGAATGTTGTTCCCCATCGGTGAAACATAGTTGAAACGACGCGAAATCACGGCGACGCGGCCAAGCGGACCAAAGTATACCTGTAATTACTTCTTGTCGATTCTGTAGCATTTAGTTTCGTTAAGTATTAGCATCGTTGGCAGCTGATGCCGATTGTACACATTGTGATGAAGAATTGCGCGAAAGTCACGCGCTCGCTCTCCGTGACGGTGACTGCGTGTTCGCCGCGATTTAGCGTCGCTTTCACATTTTCGTGTCTGCAAAAGCGGCGCTTCGTCGATGCGTCTCGACATGTTATTCGTTACACCTGGCGTTTTTTAATCAACAACACCGAAGAAAAAAAATCGTAATCGGTGCTAATTAATCGACATATTATCAAACGTAAACGTGTTGCGTCGCATGTTTCTCGTATATGTGATACGCGTTGCATATGCAGATGTAATAAGGGATGTCGAGGAAAAGGGATGTATTAGCGAAGGGCTTTTTTGGAGTTTTGGAGCATTCTGGCAATCGGCTTTTCCTTAGCGTAACGAAATATTGTATCCAATTATAATTGCAAAGTTTCATCGCGAATAAATCTTCATCACAGATTAAGTTCTCAATATCGAGACATCGCTCAAAAGGAAAAGTCGCTTCCAAGTTCCTTCGTAGACGGAATAATCGTCTCACTATCGATATATTTTCCTTCGAACAGTCTGCGTAAGCGAATCTTAAGACAATTGTCCTTATTACTTCGAGGATAGATCTTGTTCGGACATAGTTTCGCTATGTATTAAGGAGACGGGTTTATAGAGCGCGTGAACAGCGCGTAGACAAACGCGGGAACCCGTTTCCTTTTCGTATGCTGTCGATGCGAGATCAAAATGGCATCAGCATCGAATCAGCATATTGAAGTCTCACTCGTTGTTGCTTGTGATGTCGGACCATCATCCGAATGAACCAACCGCGCTATATATTTTTCTCTGCCAATGTAATCGCGTCAGTACACTACCGAATAATTGTCTCACTTAGCGAGAATAACGAATTGTAAGATGTATATGTATGTACGTTGCGTGTTCGTCTATTCTATGCGTATTATATTGTGTGCGTGAACGCGCCGACGAGAGAGGCTTCGCGATCGTAGATTAATTAATTGCGCGGCTTAATTCGACGATGAGGAATCGCGGGAAGTCGGTTGATTTTTCGCTGTTCCTTTTCGTGCTCGTTGTATCTGTTCGAAACCGCAAAAAACAACAGCATTAAACGCGAAGCTCGTTGTAATTGTGCATTATTTTCTAAGCACTATCGATGTTAAGCCACTTCCCGACGCCCTCGACGCGCGTCGAATCGCATCTAACTATGAAACAATGAAAATCAATACACTGCAAAAATAATTGGAGGCTTATATTCTTTCTCAAAGAACGGTAACAGCTTTAAAGATTATGAATATATCTACTTAAGAACAAAGTTTAAATCTTGAGATTAGAATCTTGGAATGCCAAGTAGCCTTCGATATATATGTATGTATGTGTATATATATATATATATATATATATATATACGTAATAACTTACGTATAGCATACTATTATACGTAAGTTATACGATCAGTAGGTGTAGAACTAAAAGTTAGGTAGATACTACCTTCGTTCCCAACCCTA
>NW_012130107.1:1339828-1356837 GCF_000143395.1 Atta cephalotes | reverse complement strand
AAAGTTAAAAGTTAAACTTAGTAGTAGTAAGTAATATTAGTAGTAGACGACGTACGTACGTACGTACTATATATATATGTATGTGTATATATATATATATATATATATATATATATATATATTGATATATTAGTTATATTATATATCTTATATTATACATCTTTTTCTTTAAAATCTAGTTAAAATTTAGTTAATTATTTTGTTGAATAATAAGAACTAAAAGTTAAAATTTATTTTTATTTTTATGAAGATATTTTTGAAGGACTTTTTCGACAAAAATGTCCCCTTATTTTCATTCTATTGAAATAGAAAATATATAAATTCGTTATATATAAATTAATAAATTAATAAATAAGCATTTTTTTTAAATTTAGAAATGTTACAGACCTCCAAAAATAAAAACCAGTAATTGAAGAAAATTCAATGATTTACGATAATATTTTTCATGTCTTTAATATGTAATGCTATTACACTTTTTGATAAATTTGTTTCATAAAGAATTGATCTTGTTTTTTAATAAATATTTATGTAATATATGATATTTTTTTAGCTCTTTTAATAAACTGATATTTAAGTTGTTCGTTTAAAGCAGAAACCTTCCAATTATTTTCGAGCAGTGTTTAATATATTATTCTATCAGCCGATTTAACGATCGTCGAGACGCTCGTCGTTGCGTTTTAATTTTTTTATGTGCCGTTATGCATTATTAAATTAACAGTAAACATACTCCATTTATTCCTTCGGATAAAATCGACTTAACGCTCTAGCAACAATACCAAATTCACGTATCTTTGTTTAGATATACAAGATTTAATCCGATTTAATTATTCACCCATTATCCGCAATAATACATTTTTTACAAGTAAGCTTCTTTAACCTCTGATTATCTTAATTCTTATATATCAATTGTCTTCACAATCTATTTGACAAAAATTTGTTTTTGTAAGAGTTGGAATATCATAAAATAAATAAGTTAAGATATTAGAATGATAAAAAAAGCTCGTTCGTTTTGTTTCATATATAATTTTTAATATTTAATGGAATAAAACGAATATATATGAAAGAATTTTTTATCGTTAATACTTGTAAAAAAATAATTATTTATTGTTGTTACTGCGTTAAATCACGGTTATAATGCACCGAATACAGGAGTATATAAATAGTTGAAGGAAAAAAGGAGTAGACTAATTTTCACTTGATTCAATGATTCTTACGTTTTTCTCGTTCCTACATGGAACTACTTGCGCCAAGCTATTTGCGCGGCGCGATGTGATACTTTCTACTTTTTTTCGTTTCTTTTTTTTTTAATATATACTAAATACATCTTTTTCCGAACTGCTTGCGAACGTGTTCTCTCTTGCAGCTTCGTATGTCTATAAATTTCTCGTATTCTACTCGTGCGTATTTCGGTACACATTCTCGACCCGTAACACGAGTTTTACGCCGCGTTCTAGTACGAGTTTCATCCCACGGCCGAAAATGAGGGATGCGAAACCTCTATCCCCGAGTTAATTTTTAAGTGATCACAACGACGTTTTCTTATATGTATCCGGTGTTTCTTTTCCATCCCCACAATAATACAATCCCGAAATACGATCCCGGAATAGAATAGTACGAACCTGCGGAAGGGTCGAGACTCGTTATTACAACCTGCGGAACCTGTGTTGCGTACCGTAGAAGTCTGTTATTGTACCACTTTAATGCTATGAATTACCTCCACCGTTTCCCGTGGATGTGTAGTCCCGGGCGAGCATTTTTACATGCTGAAACCATTCTAATCAGTATTCCTTCGATTTCAAAATCCCGTAGGATTGTGTACCGATTTATCGTTTTTACGTCACTCCTGTAATAATAGAAATCAGATGTTTTTTGGAAATGTGAATCAATTTTTAAAAATGTATGAATCGATAAATAAATAATGCATGACATAAAGAACAATTCAATTGCCTTTTCGCATCTTTTTCCATATAATCTTGTCTTATATATATATATATATATATATATACACATATATATACATCTTATATATATCATATAAATATAAAATTAAGATCATCGCTTTTAAATTGGAAGAAAAATCAATTTATTTATTTTTTACATTTTTAGAATTTTTTTTTTTGATACTTTTAGTAATAATCAATCTTTCTTAATCTTTTTAAAAAAATATTTTAAACTTTCAGAGATATAGAATTTTTGGAATCGTTGAAAAGTAAATTACAAACTCTCTTCTTTGAAATCTCACTTTAAAGAATGAAAATTGAAAAAGAGTGGCTCAATTTTCAATCTTTAAGAATTCCTTTATAGAAATTTAATACTAGTACTGATCAATTAATTATTTATTTTATTTATTACTCAAAATTAATATTAATTAGCCGGTATTAGTATTAATTTCTATAAGAATTCAGAGTGAGATTCATCAAAAAAAATTCGAGAGAACATTACAATTATTTAGAAATAATAATTTTTTTTTAATTAAAAAATCAGACTAGAAATGAACTCATGACATATTGAACATACTTAATCTCCTCATTGAGAAAATATTAAAAAAATATATATTAATCTTGCAAGATCTGTGCGTCGCGTTCGATAGAGACGATCCAACTTGAAGTGAGTCGCGAACGCGCGCTTCGCTTCTGAATTCCGATTGGTCACGACGAGACGCTGCATACAACACGGTAGACAGGTGGAGAGAGATTCACGGAGGCGGGGGTTTGTTTAGACGACTGTCAAAGCGTCTAGATGCCGCATCCGGTGAAGTCCGATATTGGGGTGTTTCCTGTAAGCTCCATAGCTGGCGACACCCGACCTGCGCCAACAGGCCTGGACAGGGGGTTGCTGGGATCTCGAAGGATGACCTATTGTTCCTTTCTCTCTCTGATTCCCTTTTGCCCTCTTTTTCTCTCTTCGTCCTTCCACCCTCTAGTCACTCATCCGGACGGCGTGACACCGCGCCCAAAACGATACCCGGCGAAATGGAGCCCGCACAGAAAGGTGGAAGGGAGGGGGAGGGGGAGAGGTGAAGGGAACAAACATCAACAGCGGGCGAGGCCGCCATGTTGTATCGCTCTCATTAATTTTTGCGCAGAGGCGTCGCGATTTTTTCCCCGTCCGCACGCTCAAGGTTGAGGTGCCCGGGCAGCAGACCCCCTTCTCCCCCCCTCCTTTATCCGTCGATTGCATCTCCGTGGCTCTCTCCTTCGTCTCTCTTCTCCGCGCCTATATCTTTATAGCCACGTTCTGGGATGACAGGATCAATTTCGAGCATATACTCGCGAATACGAGTTGTCTTCGATATTTAGATTTCACTTAGCAGCTTTCCAGCGTTACTAGAATGCATTCGAATAGCTCTTTATATATTGATGATCAAAAATACGCTTTATGGAGTTCAACATTATGATGTATCGATTGAAATTAACCGCAAGCTGAATGATAATTAGCGGGTAATTAGAGCGATGAAAACTTTCTAAAAGATTGTTGCGCAATAATGGAGCATCAATTTTTTGCTTTAACAATAGATACATTTCATGTTAGTATATAATACAATTTTCACACATGAAAAAGAAGCGAAAAATGTAGGTAGAACACGAGTCATAATGATATTATAAAGACGTCATTATAATCTTATTATAAATTATTATAAATTAACTTATAATAATAAATTAAATCTTAGGAGGATTATATATCTTGAAACGAAGTGAAAATTATAAGAGTGAATAAATGTACTGGAATATTTATAATTTCCTTGGTCAACATTCATGTCCATTTCTACCAACATAGATTAACTTAAATTCATCTTTTTCTAATTCTTCTAATTAGAAAAAAAATGAAGAATTAATCTCGAATCAAGATTAAAATTAAACTACATTGGTAGAAACAGACATTAATGAATTCGCTTATTTTTGTAATTTTTATCTTTTCAAGATATTCAATCGATCTCCTGATGATGTAATAATATGACTCTATCTGATATCTGGGAATAAGTCGAAATGCGATCGACACATAACAATCGTAAGATCCTCATGTAATTCTCAACATTTCGAAACTCGTTGAGAGAGAAAGAGATCGCGACATTTTCGTCAAAGATACTCTCTTGAATCCTCTTTTGAGAGATTCAGATTCAAAATTTCATTTCACTCAGAAACGGCATTTTTCTTTCTCAAAAGAATCGCAAAGAGCTTGATCTTGTTCAAGCGTGATTCCGCTGGGAATATATATCGCAGTCGTTTTTCGATGCGTCGTAAAAACCCGATCAGGTTCAAACCTGCTTACAACATATTCGATCCCAGCACGTTCGATCCCAGCACATTCAAGAAACATTTTGTGTCATTGATTAGCTCCGGCAGATCAAGGAGCAATGTAAAGCAATCATTAAGTCGCGTAGAAATTTTCTTTCATTAATACTCAATACATTTTATTTCCTAGTTTTCTTTATCATCCACTAAATCTAGCATCTTTTTTGACATTTTCTATTAATTTTTTTTGTGGTGATTCAAGCGTGATTTTTTAAACAATAAAGATTTATATATGATCATTAAAGAATAAGCTAGCGTTCTCAGATTTTTTTTAAACATGCGTAAAGTATTCAGCTCAGTAGCGTGAATATTTTATCGAAATAAGAGTACCGTTAGAACTCCCGCACATTTTCCAACAGTAAAACGTAACAGTAAGGAAATCAATGTTTTTTTATTTGATGTTGCTTACGTTATTGCCTTACGTTCTCATACTGTGATCTATTTGCTTACTATTTAAATTTTACTGCTTACATTTTTCTGAGTACAGTTTTGGTAAAATTCATTATATTATTTGTGTTAGACTGCTTGTATTTCACGTATTTCATAATATTGTATCATGATACATTAGGTAAAAATACTAATTATATTATTTATGTTAGACTGTCTATATTTCATGTATTTCGTAATAATTAAAATCTCTGATATTCGGGTACGGCTTCAAATCAGCTGTCGTCTCGCTTATTGTTGTGTAGCTAATATCGAATATTACTATATTTCTATCTGTTTATTTATATTTAATGTTAACAGTTACAATCAATAAAGTTATTAAAATAAAAAATAAAAAATAAAAAATAGTTCTGTCATATAGAAATCATATATAGACAATTTATTATTGAAAGTAATGAATTATTTATATAGAACTAAAGCATTGAATAATATTTTCAATACTTAAAATAAATAATTAATTATTGTCTTTCAATATTAAATATTGACTAATATTATATCTTAGAAGGATTTATATAAATTCGCTTTATGAGAAGAAGACAGAAAATATCAAAAGGAACGATACGCGATAGTCGTAAAAAGTTACTCAAATCATAAAAAATTAGCAATCACGATCGAATGTAAAGAAAATAATCGAGCGTGATTGATTAATTTCTTACGAATTAATTTCTTGATTAATTTTTTTTACTATTCTACTACAGATATCGCATTACATTGTAGATCTATTTTCTGTGGCTGAATTAATGTACACTTTTGGAACTTAAAATGAAATAGATATATGTTTGGTATTTGTCGAAAGCGAGAAAGAGAGTCTAGAACAATTTAGTGCAGAAACAGAAAACAGACCATGTGAGTGCTTTCCGTTTAGTTGACACAAACATCATTCTATCTAAACATCTTTCTTGACATTCAGTAAGTAACAAAAGATATAATCATTTGATCAACTCATATCACCAATGGAAATTTGTGTCATCTGTATCTCTTAGAAAATGTACTTTGTTAGTCAAATAAAAGCTACCTTCTTTTTAGCAGATTACAGTAGACACAATAAAGTGTCATTCTATTTTTGTTATACATAGAATGCTAAGAAGAATAAAACATTTGTACTGACTACGTCTCTTAAAAGTCAACGCGATGCTACAAACATTTTAAAACATTTTTTAATTGTTCGTTATAATTGCAATTGTATGTTTTAATTGTATGTGTCAATTTGTAAAATTCTTTCTATGATTGATCAAACACTTCGAAGCACTTATAGCTTAATATATCGATATATCGACTATATATAATAGACTATATATATAATACTACATATAAGTAAAATTTATTAAATCTTTAAGCACGCATTCGTCTTGTACAAATATTAGGATTTATTGGAAAGATATATATAAGGTGTAACTGAAATAACGCCTACTAATCATATAGTGCTATTCTTAATAAAAAAACTGATGAAAAATCCTCTACTATTTTGCAATTTTCGCAATATTTTTTTTTAATTACCTAATGAGCAAAATGTATAAAATTGATGTATAGATAAGACAGTTTTAAGATATCTTTAAGAATTCTTTAAGAAAAATTTTCAAAATATTTCATAAAGAACACGAAAAGATATCTTAAAATTATCGTATACATCGATTTTATCCGTTTATTCGGCAATATTTGAAAATTAATATCTCGTAACTGTTGCGAAAATTGTAAAATGATAGAAGACTTTTCAACTTAGTTTTTAATTAGGAATAGTTTGTATTAGTGAGCGTTATTTCAGTTACACCCTGTGTGTGTGTGTGTGTGTGTGTGTGTGTGTGTGTGTGTGTGTGTGTACATATAAATGAAAAATAATAAAATGGTGAACAATTTTTAATTAAGAACCCTCTCATCCTCCTATATTACCACCGCGATGCACTGGCTGCGAGACAGTCACGTGGTTGAGCGCGCACGCGCGAAGAAATTCCACAATCTGGGGAACGAACGCGTCTGCTAATGTTGACGCCATTGCGCATGCCCGGCAATCGTCTCCCCTCCATCCGGGGGAACTCGGTCGTTGTGTCGCTACGCGCGTGGAAGTCCGGAACTCGGGCATTCTTTCTCGTGAGTCGTGGAAAAGGTGCGTACGTGCGTGCGTACGTGTTCGATGAGATAGATGAAGCTCGCTTGGAACATGTGACGAAGCGTGCCGCGTGTGTGCGCGATCACGATTCGGCATATCGTGCGCGTCGCCGGTATACGAGAGAGGAGAACGAACGTGAGGCCGAAAACGCGACACTCGGCGGCAAGACAGAAGTACAGGGACGACGGACAGACAGACGGAGAAACGAACGAATGAACGAACGGTAGGACGGGCGGGTGGATAAGAAACGAACGCTCGGCCGGGTGACGGGTCGCCTGAATGCACATTTGACTTTGTACGAATACGCGGTTATTATGCACGATGCGACATATGCGCCATATCGCCATGGACGAGCGACGGCAGTGAGTGCGGTAAGCGAGCGCGTCGCGCGTCTCGCCGTGTGAATCGTAGTGATACGCGAGTGCGGTGGACCGCGGTGACGTGTGAAGTAAGGCGTAGAGGGAGAGAAGAAAAAAAAACGAAACGGTCGTCGTCACCGGCAACGGCGGCGCGTCTTGCATCTCGGTGTACGCGGTCGGCGCCGCGTACCGTGTTGCGAAGGAGGAGACGTACGCGCAGCGTGGAGGAGAAGGAGGAGAAGAAGGTGGAGGAGAGGAGAGGCAGAATCGGCTCGTCTCGTATGTCGGTTGAACCGCCACGCGAATTCGGATCAGCCCCGATCGACATCATAGGTACGTATCGCCAAAGGCTTCACACGGGCGTACCGCGACACTCGGGAGTGAGTCGTGAGATGGGGAGAGGGACAAAGGATACGGAAAGCAAAGGTTCAAGGCGCTCCACTGATCGGAAGAGATACTGAAGTTTTTTCCGATGATCAGATGCGGAAGCCTTGTGTTGCAGGGCCGTACCTGCTTTCTTGGCACTCTAGGCGTAATATTTTCGGAGGATTCTACGGAGAAAAGAAAAAAACCGAGCGTATTTCATATAATATGTGATATTTATTATTTAGAATTTTTTTATTGATGTCCCAATTAATGTAACGCGGCATAGATATATATAGATATGGACTGCTAATGGACTGCATATTTTATAACAAAATTGAACCGAACATTTTCCTGCGAGTGGATCGTTTAATTTACCTTCATGTAAAATTTAAATGTTCATTAAATGTAGGCGCGATTCTTTTATTTAATTTTATATGTTCAACATATTTATGAACAGAAAATAAAAAATAAATAATTAGTATTTTAATTGCTATCACACACACATACATAATGTTAAATGTTACCTATTTATGTTTTACGGTGCACTATAATTAAAAATTGTAATTAAAAATTTTTTCTGAAAGAATAATTTTCTTTAAACAATGATATTTTTTATACCTTCAATGAGCATATTATGTCGAAGTAATTTTATTAAAAGTAATATTAAAATTCTTATTTATAAGTTTATTTCTGCCAATTAAATTTCAAACTTATTACATAAATATAATTTAGTTTGTTCGAAGAACAAACTAATTTTAATTTCGAGAGTTAAGAACATAAATTGTATAACAATTTTTGAAACTTTACGACTGAATTATTATAATATTGAACGCTATTGTTATATTTAGCAACGCAATTGAATGCAATAGTCTGTACATGTATAATATAAAAGAGAAAATTATGCAACTAATTAAAATAAATATAAAAATTATAAACTGCAATATATAATAATTATAAAAATTATAACATCTTGTTTTCTATTTTTAAAATTGTCGTAAACACTTCTTTAATGAATGACGCGAATAAATTGCCAATTGGATGATTTATTTTGCATTTAATTGCTTTCCAAGTAATTTGTAATTCTTGTGAGAACCAAAATTGGCAATGTATGTATATATTCTTTACATTGATAATTTGGCACTATTAAGAATATATGTTTTTGATTACATGAATGTTGATATATCTTAATCCACTAGTAACAAATATAATTATATACTAATACATATTACAAAAGTGTGTATCTATAAGATAAATTTAAAAACATAATTAACATTAAGTACACGAGATTGTAAAATTATTCAATTTATACAATTTAATTTATATTAAATTGTATTAATTATATTAAACAAAATATTTTGATTTATTAAATCGATGTCTGAATGAATTTTGGATTCCAATCTCGGATTAACTACAAATATATCTACTTAAATATTACGTCTATGGATAAGTATGGCCGTATTTCTGAAATCGATGTATTGAAAAGTCGTGAATTATCTATGAAGGATCTTTTGGAACTCTTGTAGTTGACTAACGATAAGTAAATAATATATTAAGAATCTTTATTACTACTC
This sequence comes from Atta cephalotes, assembly GCF_000143395.1. Classification (NCBI taxonomy): domain Eukaryota; kingdom Metazoa; phylum Arthropoda; class Insecta; order Hymenoptera; family Formicidae; genus Atta; species Atta cephalotes. Next base: position 1,347,698 of record NW_012130107.1, on the reverse strand, counting down.
AGTAAATAGACTGACTGTGTTTCTCTCATCCTTCTCGTACAATTATTTGTTCAAATTTTGGTCCTTCTGTTTCTCTTTGACGTGTAAACACAAAAGTCTGGTATTTCCAGTTCTAGCATAATCATACCGAGGAAACCGAAAAAACATCGAAACATTGAAAATTCGTCGGTCCGACACGGACCGCGGCAGCACGACACATATGCTATGTTCAGATCACGTTCAGGCTTATATGTATTTTTTTTGTGGGAAATTGATCATCACGCGTGAGATACGAACAAAAACTTCATATATTCGTGAACGGGGACGCGAGTCGATCTCGCATTACATGTTGATCGACGAAAGTCGGGGAAGAAACCTGTGTATTCGCGCGAATTGCATGCGATAGAGAAATATAAGCAGATCGATCGTTGTTTTTCAACCGAATAAGGCTAATGTTTCATTTGTCGTGCAACAAATTTTTAAAAACATATTGATTGGCTACAAGATAGAGGATTTTTGAAATCTTAAAAATGTCTCTATTTTATAATCAATTAATATGCTTGAAAATTTCGTGCGACAAACGAAATGACTTAATAATAGATTTCTCCTTTTTTTTTAGTTGAATTTTTTTGCACAGTTTTTACTTTTTTTTTCTTTAACGTGAAAAGAAAAAAAAGGAAAAATGAACCCTAAAGAATGAGCCAAGGAGAAAAAAATTGACTAAACGCATTGATCATGTGACCGAATTAAGATATGATTTGTTAATCCTTTAGTAATTTCTCTATCCGAGATCTCGGAGGGATTTCTAACATCGTGGATACAAGACATAAGAGGATCCTAAAGTCGTCCATGTTTTATCGATTATTCTTCAAATAAGCATTTTTTTGTTTTTATAGATTTACAAATTCTTTTCTACAATTAAAGTATAAACAGAAATATGGTTCAAATCGGTCGATTTTATGCCAAGAACGAAAGAAGGAAAATTATAGTTTTGTTATCGACATCTGGCATCGGCTTGTAACAATATTTGCTTTATATATTATATAAGTTTTATATTTTGTATAAAGCAATTTTAGTTTGGAGTAAGGATTATACGAACAATATTGAGTTCTTAAACTTAGGCGTACCTAATATGAAAGATTTGTTAGAAAATTTATACGTATGTATGCGTACGATTTTGATGTAATAGTGTGTAATAATGTGTCAATGATACGTAAATCGTACACGGAAAAAAACACAGCTGAAAACTTCAGCAAATCTACAGTCGTAACATATAGACATATAGTCAATTCTTTTTCTATATTAAAATAGCAAAGTTGGCAGCTGAATAACATTAACGATTTGTTAAACTATCAAATCTTCTTAGCTATCAATGTTGAATTCGCGAATTGAATTAACAAATTACAGATTTGTATCCAATTAATTTTTTTTCCATGTATATGCGTAAGTTCTACTGACTTGATAAACGACTTTAGGATATCTTTAATAATTCGTCTCTTTACGAAACTTGAACGCGCGGTCAGTTAAACTTCAACAGTATCAATGTATAATTTCTTTAAGGGTCATGGCACACAAAAAAGTTAAGTAGTAAGCGAATTGACTAATTACTCTCTAAATCTGAATCAGTGAATAATCACTAATTACCCAGTAGCATATTTGGCACTGATAATCAGTGAAGTTCAATTAAAAAAGGAAGGATGTTTGAGCATTATATAACTAAAATACTGATGTTCTCATGTTAATTTCAATCTTCCAATATCACATTCATTGAATTTAAGCACTAAAACAAGGATAATTAGATCACATAAGATTAGCTAGGTTAGAGATCTCACAATTTAATTCACCAGTGATATACTTGGTACTGACATCAGTGATTATCCACTGATTCAAATTTAGAAAATACAGTGAAGACTAATCATCGTAAGGTCATAACGTAAACATTAATAAATTCAACATATTGATTTTCTTATCGCTTATGTCTTTTTGCTTAAGTTTTTCTGTGTGCCATCCTAAGGGCGGGAGCACTTATTGCATAACACATTTCGGATAATGCATGAGAAAATGAATTAATCAAAGTTCTTCATTTCTTTCCTTTTCACGAAATAAAAAATTTTGATTGGTTGATTTTCTTATGCTTTATGCGTAATAGAAAGAACAAGAATCTCTGCTCCTACCACAAAGCTTCATGCACAATTGAATAAGCATCGGCAATAACAACAGAGAATAACAGATTTTAATCTATAAACCCGAATTTTAGTATACACGACTTCTAGGCTTGCGTTCGGAAACATCTGAGTACTTCCGCGTACCGTTTTATCCTTGTTGTTCACCTAACCCAATGTTAAACAAAAATAAAATGATACACGGAGACACCCGGGTAATGTTTTCAAACGCAACTCTGATAAGTTGAAATCTGTCTTATTGTTCTTATTGCCTGTGTTAAAAAAAAAGCAGTTTTGCAATTGTTGAGATTCTTTCATGAATGATTCTAATTAGAATCTAGCCCCTGTGAGCTTTCTACAATAAGTCACTAAATTTTAAGTCTAAAACAATAAGGAATTGATCAATTACAATCGAATGTGAAAAGTATAATCGACTATGTGGTTTGCTTTCAGCAAACAGCATAGACTGTACTCCAAATTTACTGCCAGCTGAAAATATGTTACAGTTTACATTATGTGCACTATAGATTTTCAATATAGACAGTCAATTTTGGAACATAGTTACAGTATGATCTTCGTTTAATTAACGTTAATAAATAACAAGAATATAATGATTCATTTGTGTTACATTTGTGTCATCTGTCATCTGTGTCTCTTGCTAAAGCACCCTATAATTGGTCAGTTTTTCTTATAGCTTATGATTTAAAGCTTAATGGCTTATCATGGAAAGCCCATTCTTGTTCTCCTTGTTCTAAAACTCCTTGATCTAAATGTATAACCAATCATATTGAGGAATCTTACAACAATTTCAGAGTTGCTTTTTCTGTTGAAAACAGTCAATGGCAGCAGAAAAAGCAGCTTTTGCAACTGTTATAAAATTCTTGAATATGATTGATTTATACGTTTAGATTTAATGAGAAACTAAAGGCAAAACCAATTATATTAAAGAATTATACAAGTTGCAAAGCTGCTTTTTCTGCTGAACGCACATTGCTTGTGATTTTCAATTGTGCATTAGTCTCGAAACACAATAGTTGCAATATAGGAAGTTTTAATCCATAAGATATTGGCAATCATAGTCGAATGTGAGGAGAATAATCGACTTTAACTATGATTAATTAAGTCTCTCGAAGACTCGATGATTGGTGGATGATGAATTTCTCAAGATTTAAGGCTTATTACATCTACTTTCGGGACGTTAGATTTCTTATGACTTAAAGCTTATCGTACCTATTGTGTTTCGTTATTAAGGCTTCATTGCATTATATTGTTAAGTGAGAAATTATAATATAATATTGATGTTAGTGTTAGAAAGGTGATGTTTTACGCAGTGATGTTCTATTTAGATAAGGCCCGATCTAGCGGGTCACCGCATCATTTTTATTTCCAGTTATCGATAAGAAGTTAGACGTTAATCAATTAGCGCGTCTTCCGTATCACGTGATAGAGATAAATGTGGCGGACTTTTCTCTCTTTGACGTTATCCCATGTCGGAAGCTACCGTATCTCTTCGACTCCAGTGATCTTTTTCCAATCGCGTAGTTACATTGTGCTAAATTTACAGTCGAGTACGTCAGCATCGAGAGATCGCTATCGGTATCTTCGCGGCGAACTTTACATCGTCGCGCGTCGGGACGAAGCGCGCGGAAGCCGCCCCGACTCCGTTTTCAAACGCGCGAAATGACATAACTTCGCGCTGTACTATGCGAGAAGTTACACATACTTGCGCGTGCGGAAAGTTTAGAGACCCCTGCGGGATACGTGTACGCCGTGTCACGTGACACCCCGGCGGGCGGCGCGGCGAGGAACGAGGGAGGAGTGAAACTAAGACGAGTAGGCGAGTAGTGTGTTTTCCGTTGGTTCGCGTGCATGGAAACTAGGGGGTAAGCGTCCCACGTGCGGCGACTCAAATTCGAGCGAAAAGGGCAAGCTTCGCAACTCGCAAGCCGGTGCGGGCGATGTAGCGGCGTTCGAAAGACGACGGATAGGGGGATTCTATCGAATATATATCGCTTGTATGCCGCACTCGCGTGCGGCGTGAGGACATAACGCAAATGCGCGCGGCTGCCGGCTGGTCTCTCTTCGCACGCAAAATGACGATCGTTGGCGCGCGCGGGGAATCGGGGACGCGCGAAGACGCCGCGTGCGAGGAAGCGGCCTTTGCCGAAAAAACGTCGCGAGTCCTTTCGCACCGGCGGTGGCGGTCGCCGCCGCCGCTGCAGCCGGCAGTGGGGACCCTGCCGTCGAAAAATCGATTTCCCGTAGGGCATAAGGGCGCGCGAGCGACCGGGAGGGCGACGGTGGGGGCGGGAGACACGTACGGAGAGACGAAATTCGGGAAAACCCGCAAGGGGTGCGAAAGAGAGATTGCGAGAACGCGCTGGACGGAAATGGGGGGGGGGGGAGTGATGGACCGCCGATGCATACGTAGAAAAGAGTAAGCGTATGTGTGCATGCATGCATGCGTGCGTGCGCGAGCGAGCGAAATGAAGATGGAGAGAAAGAGAGAAATTGGTTTCTAGCCCGTTCTCGATACGCGGTCGCGGCGTGTGGGTGAGCGGCTAGCGTGCCGCGGTCGTAGTAGGGGTGAGAGGAGAAATAATTAATGTGCGACCATTCCTCTCCCCGCGCTCGCCGCGCCGCGTCACCCCTCTCGTGCGCGCTTGCCCTCCCCCTCCCCCCGCCGCCGCCGTCTTCCCCTCGACCGACCTATCTACTCCGCGGGTCTTGTACCGCTACGCTTAGCTGCCATTGTGTCGGAGACGCCACTTCCGAGGCATCAAATTTAATTCTTCAATTGCGAAGAGCCAGAGAAAACGGCGAAGAGCGAGAGAGTGTATATGTACGTGCGTGCACTTTGCCAGGGGAAAAAAAAAAGAGGAGCGCGCGACCCTGCGCGAGTGATACGCCGGTGGTTCGGATACCGGATCGACGTGGCCCTGTGTCGTTCACCAGCAACGACCACGACAACGACGACGACGACGACGACGATATTGTCCTCGTCGCGGAGAAGCGGTCGCGCGCGTCCTCGAACTCTGGAAATTCATTCCACCGATGCTGTGTGTTCTACCGATTCTCTTTAAACTCCCGTGGAAGTTAGGTTAGGACAGTTACTTCCGCAGGTATTGGCCGATCGCCTGCCCCGTACTCCTCTCTCCTCCTCCCCCCCTCTGTCTCTTTCTCACTATGTCTCCCCTTCCTCCGCTTCCCTCTCTTCGTGCCTTCACGCTGGTGGCGTCGTCTCCCGGTCACGGATGTTTCTCGGTTTCGCGCGTCGTCGTACGGGATATCTGGTCATCGTCGACGTCGACGTGCCGCTGGCTGCTCGTCGTCCGCGCGTGTGGCGTGTCCGCGATACTCTTCGCGTCACGCGGCGTAATCGCGCCGAAGGATTTTCGGGGATCCCGTCGGGGCGCGTCGTGTGTTGCGGAGACGGCGGGGCGTACCGAGAATGCGCGCAGGAGAGATTCGGTAACCCAGTTGTATGGCCAACGCGAGTAAAGCGAGTAACAGCAACGCGCCTGTGCGTGTGCATGCGTGCAGCAGCGTGCGTGTCCCCGCGTAACGTAGTCCGGTTTGTTCCACGCGCGGTTCTCTTTGCTGCACGCGCGAGATTAAACAGTGTCGTGGCTGCCTCCTCTGCAGCGCGCGTTTTCAAACAGCGTAACACGATATTCTTTCTCTCTCCCTTTCTCCCCCCGCTCTCCCTCCCTTTCTCTCGGGAATAAAATGTCTCCGTGTTGATCGACTTTACACGCGTGTATTTGTGATTACAGAGTGACCACGGTCGAAAGAATGGAGGCCATGGATGTGGACGGAGATGCGGTGGTGGATCTGAGCATCAGGTGAAGTCTGTTTCTGGGGAGAATAGTTCTCTCGTTATTGTACCTCTTCTAATTAAATACGAAATAAAAGAAAAGTAACGACAACTTAAGCCTGTTTTTTATGGCGATGTCGCTTTAAATTTTACAATTTTAAATGTTAAAAAATGGGGAACAGTTATATACTATGGTAATTTATGATAATGCCTGCCTTTTATCCAGGCAAGAATTTCTTATCAGTATTAGGTTCTTATCACCGTGTGACGAAGTAGGTTGTTGTTACCTTTTAACTTGACATATTCTTGAATATATTTAAAACAGTAAAACTTTCAAGTTTTATTCTGCATGATAACAAATATTTGTGCGACAGATTCCCTAATTCCTGTAATGCCGTTCTTTCAGCAGCAGTGGTAGGCGTAATTCCCCGTCCCTTTCTGTGAATTCTGGTGATATCCCGTTGGACTTGGGAGTTCACTATTCCTCCGGCTCCAATTTGGAGAACAATATGCCAGAGGCACGTAATATACAGAATGCGGCCCGTGGTATCTTGGCTCCTAAACGATCACATGGGGACGAACGTAAGCCACGTCGTAATCTTAGACCTAGAATCGAAAGGAGTTATGCCGAGAGTCCTGATGAGCCTAGGATGAATGGATATCTAAATGGAAATGCTTCGGATAGCGATGAAGGTTATTATTCTTTTTTTTATTTATTGTTAAAAAATAGAGAATTATTTATGAATTTTTATCTTAGTATTACATTGGATTTTATTTATGCTGAATGTTTAAACAGGTGACATGCCTCCGTTGGTGCCAATCAAGGAACTGTCATCCGATGAGTTGGCTGAACGCGAAAGACTGCTAAGAAAATATAGAGAAGAGCTCAAATCTGAAGAAATGAAATTAGTGCTTTTGAAGAAATTGCGTCAGTCTCAGCAACTGAAAGAGAACATCGCGACAGCACCTAAAGTGCTCAACAAATTACCACCACCAGTAACGACGCAGCAGGTGCCTCATAGGTAAGATCCTTTGTAATATTATCTTTTTCAAAATATAATTTTATCATTGTTACGTCAAGTCGTTTTCTTTATCACAGAGCTGGGAAAGCACCTCCGCCTTTACTTAAGGGTCAACCTGCACCGAGCAGAAGTAGTAGTTTACATGCTCCACCACCTGGCATGGTACTGCCTCCTAACGCTGGTCGAAATGCTATTCCAAGTACAGGCGGGATGCCTCCTAACATGGTGATACCACAACCACCTCATCCTAGAGGAAGACCACCCAGTGTAGCGGCGGCGAGTGTCTCAAGTTATCATGCGCCAACGGACAGAACGGAGAGGTCTACAAAGGATCCAACACCGGCTCCAGCGCATCAAGTAAGTAAGGTATAATATCACATTTTACTATTTTTATTATAAGCTTTACATATATATATATATATATATAATGTTCAAGTTTTAATTTTACTTGAACTTAAGAATAAGTCAGTAAGACTGCTGAAAGCTTTACTGAATAATTTTAAGAACTAACACTTTCACTGCTAATACATTACTTGTGATCGCACGATACAATACAATTCGAGCGATCGTTAATGCGAACGCTGAAAGTCCGGCCGTGAAAGTGTTAAATAATTCTTTAATTGTGAACAACGTATGTAATCAATTTATTGTGTTTTTCTAAACACAAAGCTGCTTGCTGGATCGCAAGAAAATAAAACCACCGCATCCTTAAGCACACCTGTGAATTCGGAACAGGTATATTCATTCGTCGATCAATATATAATGTCTTCTATCTATATTCTCTAAAAGCTATTAATCTGTTTTTCCTACATTGATTATATTTTAATTAAGCTTTATTTTCTGTGCTTCTTGTTTCTAACGATTCTTAATTTTGTTAGTTTGTTCTATAT
>NW_012130107.1:1333194-1339808 GCF_000143395.1 Atta cephalotes | reverse complement strand
ATACATATATATAGAAAAGTATTTTTTCAAGTCTTCACTAATATTAAATTGTAATATGCAATATTGCTAAACTTTCACTAATATGTCTATTTTTTAAATGTAAATTGTATTATTATATATGAAGAAAAAAACGATTGCGTAAAGAGTATATTATATATAGTCAAATAAATTAATTAATATTAAATTAATTAATTTGCATGTAGCTATTGAACTTATATTTTGATATGTATACGTATATATATATAATGTACAACACATAAACATCAAAGATACAAATCAAAATGAGTTAGCTAAATTATTTTAACTTTTATATGTTTATATTTTTCTTATTTATTTAAGACGTTTGTCTTTTGTGTTGGAAGATTAACTGTATAAAGTATAATTTATTACATCAAATTATATTTATTTTATGTTTTTAATAATGTAGGAGAGAACATCGCGAGATGAGACACCTGCTCAACGTCAAGCAGCTGCCAAAATGGCTCTAAGGAAGCAGCTCGAAAAAACATTATTACAAATACCACCGCCAAAACCGCCACCACCAGAGATGCACTTTGTGCCGAATCCCTCCAATACGGAATTTATATATCTGGTTGGTTTGGAACATGTGGTCGATTTTATAACGAAAGAACCGGCAATACCGCCACCTCCTGAACCATTCGAGTGCTCACAATGCAAAACAGACTTCACGCCTGTATGGAAATGGGAAAAACCTATGCCTGGTGGTAAAAAGGACAGTCCTAGGGGGCAACATGCAACTTTCCAACGTCCATCAGCGGGTCGCGATCCTAGAGTCATATGTGAGCATTGTGTGACAACTAATGTGAAGAAAGCGTTGAAAGCAGAGCACACTAATCGGTAGGTTTATATTAACCTTTGGAGGAGGCCCGTTTAGAGATTCGACAGTGGCATCACCTTTCGCCACTTAACTCCATGACGATAACAAAATGTTCTAGCCCTTAAAATAAAAAAGTCGATCAAAAACATGTCGATTCTCAGAAGCTTATTGATGTAGAAAATCTTTTGTTAATTTTTTAATAAATTGATATTATATAAACTATTGCTAACTATTATAGAAGATCTAACATATGTATATATTATTTATTACATACATACCTATAAGATTTGTTTAAATAAACGAATAATTGAAAATTTAGTTATATTTCTGCAAAATAAAAAATGGAATAATGTTATTTTTGTATAATATAATAGATTTTATATGGGATTACAGATTAAAAACAGCTTTCGTAAAAGCGCTGCAACAAGAGCAGGAGATAGAACAAAGGCTAGCGCAAGCTGCATGTCCAAGTCCAGATCCTCCAGCTCCGAAACCAGTTCCTAAGGCAGCTACTCCTACAAGAAGAGTGGCTACTCCACCTGCGCCTCCACCACAGGTGCCACCGGCACCTACGTTGACGCCGACGCCTCCCGCGCCGAAACTGCAAGAGCATCCCTTGGTGAAACTGGCCGAGAGCGGGAAGTTCAGTCCACATCATGCAGCTGCTGCGGCAGCTTTGCAGCAACAATTGCTCAGAGGTGAGCAAAAATATCCTCGAGAAATTCTTGAGCGAAAACTAATATAACTAATTTATTATTTTCCATCATTGTTTCAGAATTGGCTAAGAATCCAGTACCGGGTATACCACCGCATCAACCTCTTCCTGCTCACATGATGCCGCATTTTACCTCGATACTGTATCCCTATCAATTAGCAATGGCTGCCGGTGGCAAAGGCCTCGTAGAGTTACAACGACAAGCGGCGGATCTTCAACGTCAATATCTGCTCGATATGATTCCGTCGCAGACATCTCAAGCGCAAGGCAATCAAGCACCACCAAGAGCCCATCCACATAACTGGAAAACGTAACCGGACGCATTTAAAGGATGATGATGTAGCAGTAAATGCGAATAAACAGTGAAAACGTGTATAACGAAAGAAATGGAGAAGCTAGGGAGAATCTAGTAAAGTGTGCAGTCGTAATTCTGTACGCCTGAATTACACTATGCCAACATTAGTGTCTCAGTTAAGGTGAAGCTCAACTTGAAGTACATCGGAAGAATGACATTCGTTAGTATTGTATAAAGAATAATCGTTGTGAATATGTCAATTGACGTGTACGTTTATGACTTTATTGTTATCTAAGGGGTAAAGGTTTTATTTCCGTCACTGAAATACACACTCAACGTACGTATGAGTTGGGATACAGATCGCATCGTAAGTAATTAATTCATTGTTTAGTGGAGATCAACTAAACTCTCCCAATTGGAAATGTCGTTCATTTCCTTTTTTCTAATCTTTCCTCGTACACATATGCGTTATCATTTTGTTAACGTTGTCCACTGAACAACTGATATATAAACATAATAATTAATTTAAGTGTACCGACAAGCATATTATAACATTGAATGCAATTGCTTGAATTGTGAACACCGAGTTGTCTAATTAAGCGCAAGTGAGCGATCATTTTGCTTTTATTATACTACTTTGTTCTTTCTTTGTATATCGCACATATATCCTATCTCTTTTTACTTATATAAATGATGATATGAATTTTATTAGCAAAGTTATATATTACTAAATTGTGCAAGAAATATATTTTCTTTATCTTTCTTTTGTTCATAGAAGTATTTAGCATAATAAAAAGCAAAATAAAAGTGCTCGCTCGCTCGCATGATAAAGTCAAGTTAGACAACTCTGTTATACAATATAATATAAAGAACCAAATAGACATTTACACAAGGCACTAAATAAATCAATAATAAGTGTAAAATGACTACAAAATCGGATTATTAACAATAATAATAGGGATGATCGCGAGAGGAAAGGCACGAATGTAAGACGAGATAACGAATGTTGATGGAAAGGATCTTTTTAGACCCTTAGATAGTTAATACGATTTTTGCCGTTGATTTGCCAAGTTTTGCAATCATCGGCAGTACCTGTACTATGTGTATATCTCATTTTCTCCGAACTGTATTTTTAAGACAAGTTTAACGCAAGATAGAGCAGTAGCTACATATGAGAAAAAAGAAAAAAATGACCTTTGTAAGAAAGCGCGTATGAGTGTGATGTTAAGCCAGCACATGTGAGATGTATAGGAATCTTTTTCTCTCTCGACATATGAAGTATGCATCAGCGAGTTTCTAATGAAGAGCGACACGTGTGTTATTCGCGCACAAATATGATTTTTTTGTGCGACGTTAAGTCGTACGTTAAGTCGGGCTCGTAGAATATGCACTCGGGCGATGTATACACGACTTAACTGGGACTGTTCTTGTACGTTAAAAACGAGACTCAAACGAATCTGCAATGATAATCGGGATTCGAGTTAACGCAGCGCGATTAATTTTCATGTCACATTCAATGTAAAAGTATTTAAAGAAACTTACTAGAGGAGATACGTAATCGAGATTTTTGCGAATTGTTACAACACGGCGACCGCCGGATTTTTACGACATCCTCTACGAGAGTCTGCACTTGAACGAGTTAAAAAGTATCCGGCACTTGTCCCCAATATTACCAGTCCTTCCTCCACCCCGTTCCTCCTCCACTAATAGTCTGATTTAATTAATTCTGGGCTAACCGATCTTGGTCTCATACATTTCCGAATCAATTAAATATATAGTACTATAGTCTTGATATTTCTCGGTATATGATACAACTTAATAAACTAAAATAGCGCATAATCATCTCTCTTTGTACTACGTGATAGATTTTGAACTCGTACTTGATATACATGTACACCATAATAAGTCTACGATCGCATAATAGATCAAGATCTGTGTTTTTTGTGTAAGAAAAAAACGTAATAATATGTCGTCAACTAATTACCGTCATTGGGGCACTACCGTCGTCGTCGTCGTCGTTGTCGTCGTTATTCTAAGATGAGATCCGAGAGCGAAATAGAATGACAACGTGAAGGAGGAGAGATTCTTAAAAGCTTGAACGTACTTCCCCGAGAAAATAGAGCAATATTTTATATAATTTTGATAATTAAAGGTTATTTCCAAGTTGTTTATATTAAAAAATTGCTCTTTCAATAAGTAGTTGAAATTAAAGTTATAATTTATCATAAAAATTCATTATATATACATATATGTCTTTTAGTGTTTATTAATTAAATTGTCCAGTTAATTAGTAAATTATTGATTGATTACATAATTTAAGAAATTGAAAGCGATGAAGGAAATTTTGATAAATTTAATGAGAGTTAATTTAAAACTACTTGGAAATAAACTTATTTTTTCGCAATCGCTTGCGATATTTTATCTAACAAATGAAAGAATCAATATAGGAATTTAAATTAAATTTATTTTCCGATGTAAACAAATAATCAGAGAATATTATCTTACATTTCTTTATGAAATTGGCACGAAGATGTGCCTGATGTATGACTCTTGGAATTTACGCCGATTCGGTAAAAAGAAAATTATCATCATCATTATCATTACTGTTATTATTATCATTATTATTATCATCATTATCATTATCATCATCATTATTCGCAAATAGATTAATCGCATTCAATAATCAGACCGCGTCTCGTTTCTCACAAACAAAAAGAATACGTTTCCTTCTATTTTTCTTTTCTAGTCTTGTCTCTCTTTAATCTCTGTGTGGTGCTGTTAGCAATTAAACACCTTTCAAAGTGTGAGAGAATTTTATATCCTAAAAAAAAGGAACTCTCTTTTCGCTACACGACAGAAACGAGGGATGGCGAATATTTAGAGCTAGAATTCTAAGGCAATCGCAAAATGGAAAAAAAAAAGAAAATACGGGTTCGCTTGGGGACGCAAATATTTCATGATTATGAATATTGAGCCGTTAAAGACTGTGTGACGTACGCACATTTTTTATTTGTCAAGGAAAAAATTGCGAAATTCGTATACCGATCTTGGAACATCTGTCCGAATGAAAAGCGTTGTCCCCACCATAGAATTAGTAGATAAATAAAGATTACCGAATACTCTGGAAACTATATGAATAAAGCTTACCAATGATTGTATTAAAAGGTGATATTTATTTATCTTTTGTAATATTTTCGTTTCTTTTTTTGGGTTTAACGCATCTGCGAGATTTTCGTTCGTATTTGTAATTATTCTATGTTTATATCGGCGAATCCAAGATTATGTGTGTTCTGTTATAGTAATTTCCTAATTATTCGATGTCTTGCCAAGGATAAAACAATAAAATGCTGGTGGTATATGAACCTATGTATTCGCAAATTTATGAACATATGAATTTATTGATTTATATACCAAAATTTCGACCTATAATTCCATAAACCGATTGAAAAAAACCCAAATTTTTTTTCAATTTTATAAAAATTAGATTTTTCAAAAAGATGCTCCAAGGATTTGTAGAATATATAATTAATATTATATAATAATATGGCTCAATAATTTAAAAAAACAAGTTAAAAGAAAAAGGTTTACAAACCAGAAATTTTACGTATAAACAAATTGGTAGATAAGTAAAAAAAAGTCTTAATAAATTGTCTTATAATTAATAGCCAAGATTAAGGTAAAAAGAATTAAATATATGTTACCTGGTAAGTATAAATCGTAAAAATGTTTTCCATAAAGTATATTAATTATATTTTATAAATTTATTTTTGATTATAACAAATTTCAGCTTATGTAAATTGGAAAAACCAAAAAAATTTTTGTGTCGGTTTAAATAATATAATTGTATATTATATAATATTTCACAAATAATATAAATGTCTGATTCATCTGTAGATTCATCATTTAAATGATACCAGGATTCAGATACCTACAATCAGTTGCGGAACTAAAAATCTTTGTTCGAACAAGGTTGGGCCCAGAAGCAATCAGGTCGATAGATAACGACTTTCGAGGCTAAATTTAGAGTACGGCGTAAAATTTGGTGCAACTTGTAATACGATACAATTATGCAACTTGTAATATCAAGTAAATATCTCTGATCATCCAGTCAGAGCAGCATCTATGCAAACAATTTGATAACGAAGAAGACAAGTAAAATATTTTTTTGTCACATAGTAATTATTGTAAATCAACTATCACAGTTGAAACGAAGAGATCTTCTCTCTAATTCTGTTTCTCGTCATACTGGGTCACGCATTTCTTGAAGTGTTTGGCGCAGAAGGGATACAATGTCGGATGATCGCATGTTCTGCAAGCCGCTGCGAGATGAGAACAGCACCTCAAGCTTTCACGACAACAAGAGGCCCACAAGTCAGGTCCGGCAGCGGCGCAATCGTAACAGAAACAGTCACCTGCAATTCGAGATGCCATTTAATATTTATGATTTAACGATTTCCTCTGAAAATTTCCTGCAAACTGCACTTCCTCGATTTCACTTGCGCCGATATCTTTTATCTTCAACTATTCAAACTCGCGATAAGTAGTTTCTGCATTTCATCGAAGATTAACATATAAATAACTATATTTGATTATGTTTTGCCAGCGTTCTCCATAATAAAATCAAATTTCAAAGCAATGTGTTCCGGATTGCCGTTCTCTTTTATCAAGAATGTTTAAAAATCCTACTTATGTAAGGAATTTTTGATTTAATAAATACTTATATTAATGATATTTGAAGCGAATGACTGAGACTGCCAAGGCACACG